>NW_020212234.1:651456-712388 GCF_003070985.1 Temnothorax curvispinosus | reverse complement strand
CACAAAGGTATTATTGGTTCTACCCTTTCTTATTCAAGGTAGAAAGTAACACGTGTTATCTTAGATATTCTTTACCGACGACAATTAACGGACGATTTTATCAATCAGGTTTACGAATATGTCTTTGCATATATACGCAAATATACGGTTTAACGTAAAACTGGAGTGAATAAAAATTTACATTGTCGCAATATGAATCACAAGTTTCACCTACATTACATCTGCATAAATATCTATTTCTTCGTCAACGAATTGCACTCGTCAACATTTATTTTCTTTTTCATGCGTGCATTCAATCGTACATTTTAAATGCGAGTCAGAAGTTGATATGTATAAGCCTCTCAGAAGCCAAGATGTGAATTCCGCTTTCTATACTTGTAATTTTAATATCAAAACAATTAATTTACAACTTCACTAATTTACAACTTTTCTTTACTTTTTATTTCGTGGAGTTGATTTGGCTCCCGGTTTCCGGGAGGCTCGTACGTAACTCCGACGCAGTGGAGTATCGAAGCAGTAGACGTGGGAATTTTGCAAATTGAAACGAACGAGAGAACGCTTTTGATTAGGAGACTGCGAATGCGCGATCCGTCGACAAATACAGAGCGGTAGCGCTTAGCACACACTGTTTGCACGTGTCTCTTTGTACTCTTTTCAGTCGGAGCAGAAGTCTGATGCACCTAAAGATTCGGATGCACCTGCCGCTGCCCCTGCTCCACAGGTAACGTCGCTTTGTTTTTTTTCCCCTTCTTTTTGATCTCGCAGAAGCTCGTCTCGGTTGCCGGAGTTTTCAGTCACTTACACTTCCGGCATTAGGTGCGATCGACGAAGCGGATCTTCCGATTTACTTGCTCTCTGTTACTTTCCTCCTTTCGTTTTCACATTTTTCTAGAAGGAATTGCATTTTCCACACAGCTCTTACACAGATATATAGACGATTATAGTAAAGATAGTTTAACCACGCGTCGCATAATTGCTATTCACGTGATATTGCTCTTGCGCATCTTCACGCAACGAATAATGTTCGTCAATTGTGTATGTTTGCAGGAGAGCCAGCCGGTGCAGAACACCACCACCGAAAGCACCGCCTAACCGAGACAGGATCTCGCGCTATTACCGCAGGACACTCCTTTTTAACATATAACACCAACACCCGTTATACACTGCAGCATCGACAACAGCCAACAAAACAATTGCAAAAAATCTTTAAAAAAATAACAAAAAAAAATCAACAAACACTACTCCACACTCTCTCCACGAAAGCAAATTAAAATTAAGATACGTATGAAAATTGAGAGGCGTACAGCTGTGCCTGGCGCGTTCCTTCAGCGAGATAAACGTAGCGAATTCTGCGCTTCTGATATCTTAGGCTTGATTTTAGCTATTTCGCTGAGAGAACTCGTTAGGAATGGCCGCGTGCTTCTCGTTTCGGGAATTTGGACAGAAGGGTAAAGCAATTACGGAGTACGGAGCGATGAACTCGAGCGCGGCAATAGATATCTATATATAAATATATATAATTTTTGTTTTTGTTTTTTTGTGTATTTCTTGTTTCGTACATTACTTCTAATTTTTCTCCGGCGAGGCGCATTATAAATCGTTTCATCGATATACGATATTTGAGTTTATTGCTACATTTCCGCGAGCTTTCTTCACTTTCGGCGGCTTTTCCATCAAAAGGAGTAGTGAAAACCGATTACGTGGCTACTGTTGATAAACGAGTCCCACTTAAATATTTGCCTATCTCGAAGTCAGTCGTTTCTTTTCGGCATATATTTCGAAATTTGTGAGCTTACCGTATTGCTTTCACTCTTTCAGTAAGAAGAGTTGGAGTCATCGTGACCACATGTCACTATCCTTGAGTATCTCAAAATTGTACTGTTAATTGCAAGGTGATCACGATTGATCAATAAGCATAGAATAAATGCAGTATTTTGGTACTCAGGGAACGACAAATGCGGCCGTGGTTCCAATTTTCTTATTTACTTTACAGGCGATCACAAGCAGAAACGATTATTGTAATAGCATTTATCTTGGCCATATTTTTACAATTGTTAATATTGGCCCCTGGTGGGTCTCCGGCGGTATATTATTAATTAGCGATTATTGTTTTGACTTTATTCATTATATTGGTTAGTCATGGAATTGGGCGCGAAAACTCGTGAGGTGTCACGCCGCGAGTCTTCCCGAGCTGCGAGCGGCGCACGAAGAGATACTGAAATGCGGTCCCGTTCTTTTTTTCGACAAAGCAATGCGTATTAATTGTATTCTATCATTCGTGTTATCGGGCCTGAAGACACTTTAGATCGGCCGCAAGGCAGAGAGGACGGCTCCTCACCGTGAGACCTCACTGACTTCCGCGCGTGAATAAATCGTCCGGTTTTTTCTAGAATTGACGTCGATCGACTGTGCACCGGGCAGGTTGTTTTTTTTTTTTATATTAAATCACTGACCGCTTGCATGCGGCAATCGACTCGATTTGACTTTTCGGAACAAGAGCCGGGCGTATCATACATTGGCTCGACTGACAATACGAATATCGTAGACTGTCATGAGAGTACGAAGGAGAGAAGCGAACAAGTGTGTGAGAGAGAGAAAAAACAAACTTTGTATAATTTTGCATGAAACTAATTTTTAAAATTTTAGTTTGTAGTATCGTCGACGGATAATAAAATAAATATATATGTCTACTTTCTTTAAAAAAAAGGAAAAAGAAAAATTGAAATATCTCTATTTGGCGAAACTTCATTTGATTTCTGATTTCCGTCTATATCCAGGCGACACAAAGGTCTGCGAGATCACCACAACATCACGAAGGTCCATTAGACAAAGATACATCCTAATCTTTCACACGTCCTCGTGTCGTTTGGGTGTAGCGTTACCGATGTTACACGGTGTTTATTGTTTCCGTCGTCGTGTAGTTCTGTGCTCGTCGACCAGTGATGCGCAAAATGTATTCGCGAATGAGGAACGATTAAGAGATAACGCGCGTGCAAATGCACCGTGTGCGAAATACGTATAGAAACATGCATATTTTCGCGAGAAAGAGAGAGACGTAACGGGCGTGGATTTTATTCACGCTGTTCGCTTCGACGGATATGCATATTGAAAATCGTTGCTCGCGAATACAGTTTGTCCCAAATTGCCACCACTGACACGCGGTAGTCGTACCCTCTGTCTGGGTGCCGGCAGGAGTATTCCGCCCAAAGACATTACCGTACATATATCCACCACGATGATCGTCTTTAATTGTGTCTCACTGTCCTACCACGTCCCGTTTGTGAAGTAGCGTCTGCCACGCCACGAAACCCGAGTGTGTCGATTCTTCGTAAAAATTGCATAATATCGTTTGTTTGTGTATACGAGAGAAAAATCTGAGAGATCGAGAAGTTCTGGTACCTCGAGGTACGAAACATCCGATTGGTCAGGATTAGCAGTTTAAGGGAATAATAAGGAGAGAGGAGTAAGGAAGGAAGAGAAAGAGAGAGTGTGTGCGTGAGTGTGGTGCCAAGTGGAGAGAGATTAAACACGCGGTTACGTTACGGCGGACGTGCGTTTATATATTTGTATATGCAACACTTTTACAACCGAATAGCGAGATGAAAGTGAGAAATAAGCGAGGAGGCGATCGAACGCCGATCCTATTCCGAAGTCGCCGTAAATATATATATTTCTTTTTTTTTCTTATTCGACTCCGTGGAAAGAAAACCCAGCGGACACGAGATGCTGTCGATCGACGCGCGTTTCACCTGCGTTTTTCCGGTTTTCTATTACACCGCAATCCGCGTCCGTTGGGACAAAAGCACGTGGCGACTCTTCGGACCGCGCTGTATTAACGTAATCACCCTCCGTTGTCTAACGTAACCGCGCGTTCCCACGAAAAAACACGGTAGAAAGAAATATAAAAAAGAAAAAAAAGAAAAAAGAAATCCAAGCAGAGACGGCCTCTCGAGACAGCGGAAGAGCGAGAGGCGCGGAACAAGCAAAAATTTTCAAGCGGCACGCCGAACCGGGCGTGCGATTGTAACTGCAAAAAAAGAACAATGCATGTGTTAACAGTGAATATCAGAGTTAAAACGAAAAACCAAAGCCGTGAGGGCAAAACCGAAAGAAATCGAATCACGAGCGAATCCAGCAGCTAAACTTCACACGCGGTTAAAAAAAATAGAAAGAAGAGAAAGAAACCCGGGGGTGTAGTAACCGAGAAAATGAGTTTGCGTACTTCGTCGTTCGGATTTATCGCCGTGGTCGAGACGTCTCGACGCGGCCGTCAGTCAATCGCGATCGCGTACATGTTCGTTGCGAAAAAGTTGAAAGACGGCTTACGATCGGGCGAACGCGGAAAGTTCGCGGAGAAGAATTCGTAGATTCGAAGATGAGAATTCGATCCGTGGACCACGTAATAGCGCGCGCGCGGTCCATTAGCCGAAAATCCGCGGGAAGCGCTCGCGAGGGAAAGCGGAAGAGAGATTTTCCCCGCGAGCCGGTGCTTCGTATGTTAAACACCTTTCCTTGGTTCGGGAGACGAGTTTGCATCTCCCGTCGAGATTCTTTAACATACGAAGCGTCCGATCGCGATGCGCGCGCGATTGTTTGCGCGTTCCAAGATCTCGCGTTCTCCGCGAACGGGCGGATTTAAACGGCCGTGTGCCGCGTTTGCAAGATTTCGCGATTTGTCATCGGTGTTTTTCGGTTCTCGTCACCGTGGGGAGGAACGGAGACTCGAGTCGCCGTCCGGACTTGGGAGAGCGGACGAAAAATTCGTCCTCCGCCGGAGAGAGGATCCTTCGGGAAGGAAGGAGGAGCCGCGATCGCGCGCGATCCTTCCCGCTCGAAATTTCCGTCGTGCATTCGCGTCGTGTCCACCCCCGGCAAAAACATTCGCGATAAAAAGGGGTATCACGTCGCGACAGTCAATTAGATCCGATTCGGGTTTCACGCGAATAAAGGCGATACTCGAGTTATATAACATATATCGCGGGAAAGAGAGATAGAGATAGAGAGAGAGAGAGAGAGACGGAGACGTGGACGAGAAACGAAAGAGAAGAACAGGAGAAAAAGAAGCGAAATCCCGATCGAGGAGACGTTCAACTCTTTCGAGAGATAAAAAAAAATAAATAAGAGAAAATCCATCAAAAGACCTCGACGGACGCCGGGCACGACGCCGTCGTCGACGTCGTCCGAGCGTGTCCCGAGATAAAGTCGTCCGTCGACTGACTTCCCCTCCTCCCCTCCCAATGAATTTTGTACCGAAACGTGAAACTCTAAATGCTAATTTCATACACGGAATTTAATTTTTTCACGAGAAACATGTGCATTATAAAAAATAAATCCACCAAAAAAATCGCAAAAGTTATAAATCGAAACATGCGTTCTGTTTCATTCGATCCCCTCGCTTATCCCGATGTTCCTCATTACCTTAAATTATCATCGTGTAAACAACCAACATGCTCGCAAAGCGCAAAAATATATTGACGCAGAATCCGCAATTTTATTGAAAAGGCAATTATGATCGGGTCGAGTGGAACGAGAATGCCGGTAAAAATAAAATTTCAAGTTGAATTAATAGCGGAAATATGCGCGTATGTGCGTTGATAAATTTTATTTAATTATTCGTATCAATTCATCCTCGCATGAAATTCCGAGATTTACAGCGTACTTGAAATAAAATGTGGCGCGATCTACGGTCATGAAATTATACAGAACGGAATATTGCGAAATTCGCCATTGAATATACGAATCAGATATTTAATCTTTAATTCCGCCGCGGAGGAATTTCTGAGGTAATGCAATTGACGAGTCCCCGGCGGAATTGTACGTACGCATTTCACATATATGTGTAATTTCACGCGGCGATGTTGATCGCGGAGCCCGGGTAGAAGTTATAGGTATAATGCATTCCCGTCATAGAGAATTTCCAATAATACCGGTATTACGGTGGCACTTAATCACCTTTCGCAAGGTATATAAATTAATTTTCCGTTCCAGCGTTAATCTCTCGTATAGCAACGATCAGCAGTAACCGTACGCGACACCGTAATTGACACAACGGATTCGGCTTCCATATTACAGATTCGTCATTATGAATTATAAATTGTCCGATCCGCGCGTCGAGCAACGTCCGTACGTGCTTTAACGATCACGGTTAAATTCTGCATTTATCTGCAGCGCAAAATGCGTTATCCATGCGAATCTCCACGTATAGTGGGAAAATATTTCTTTTTATTTCGAAACATGCTTTTAAACTTAAAAGCAGAATACCTTTGCCTTAAAGTTGTAGTTTCGCTCGGAAAATCTTTATATCGATACGTGGAAGATTCGAAAACAGTTCAGTTTGATCGCAAAACAATTCTAGATAATGCAAACTCTTTGTGGTAAATAAAAATATCTTTCGTTATATATCTTTTGAATATATAGTTTTTACCGTTGTTATTTTTGCGCGAAAAATATGATTCATTATGTAGTTAAAACGACGAAAACAGAATGATAAATTAATCCGTAATTTTCAGACAACGCGCGTGTTTAAAAAATATTTCAAAGACATTTTTCTTAAAACATTTTTAAGACTTTATTAATCTCTACAGGACTGGCCTCTTTTTTGGACGACCTTTTTAGTTTTAGTGCTAGAACATTTTTTTTTGTTCTTGCCAGTGGATTGAACTACGAAAAAGACGGCGCCACTCCAGCGCCTAATATTAGGCTTCCTGTCCCGGAAAGGTTAAAAGTTTTAAAAAGTCTTGTTTTCAACTTTCTGAAAAGACGTCTAGAAGTTATTTTTTATAAGACATTTTTTAGAATGTATATAGCTTAACCATTATTGACCATATTTGAAATAAAATTAAAAGTTCTTGAAATTTTAGCTGGTGCAACCTTCTTGCAAATTATATTCTTTTTAATATTTTGAGATTTTTGAAATTGTAATTTTTAGAATTTTAAATGTTAATTTAAAAAAATTAATATTTAAAATAATATTCACATAATACTTCACGTATGATCATAGAAATAATTTGAGAATTCGCTGGTGTACTTATCGTATTTCCGATACAGATTGCGCAGTGCACTCTCGTAAATAACTCAACATGCCGTTGCAGAGCGGCCAGCGATTGTCACGAACAGAAGAAAAAGGTTAACGGGTTGTGTCGGATTTGAGTCCTTTAATCCGGATATATAATGCAATACGTGAGTACGCAACAGCTATATGTATACATCCGGCAGTCTGTATGTACGCACTTTTTGCCGCATATGCGATGATAAATACACGGTCTATTACGCAAGAGATGAGAGAGCGTCGTCTGCATATCCGAAAGAAAAATCATTTTACTAAACCATTTTATTTTGAAAGAAGAAACAAGCGGAGAGGAGATACACAAGGGATTTAACAAAATCTACACTTTAATTATTATAATTTAAAAAAGTACGATGGAGAATGGAAGGTGCTCTACTTTATTATTTCGTTGTAAATAATTCTTGGCGTTCTCCGGGAGTCTATCGTAAATACTTCCTCGACGTAGTTGTTAAACGAGACGACGGGATTTCTTAACGTTAAGATTGGCAGAATTCCATGCTTTTCGCGTTCGGGGCAGAACGAGAGGAAGATGTAAG
Organism: Temnothorax curvispinosus; assembly: GCF_003070985.1. NCBI lineage: Eukaryota > Metazoa > Arthropoda > Insecta > Hymenoptera > Formicidae > Temnothorax > Temnothorax curvispinosus. The sequence continues at coordinate 704,786 of NW_020212234.1, read as the reverse complement.
AGCAAAAAGCCGTACGACTTATCAGAAACTCCCCGACCGTATGTTTTCACAGATAGAGATACGATACACCGTGCAAAGGTACACACACCCACGCACACGTATACACACACATACACAGCTATATACACAGCGAAGGCAATCAGGAGAGATCTCGGATGAACCAATTGATTGCCTGCGCTCTGTGTGCAGGCGAAATTAAAAAAGTTGGCTTCCAGGTCGACGCCTCGGTAAACGCCTCGGCCGCTAATTTCCCGATACTGAACATCTATTCGCGCAGCCGTTTCATGCTCGCAATATCAATTATCGCTATCTGTTTTTGTCCGTGTGCCGATAATCGTCGCGGATACAAGAGGCCGAAGTACGGTGCGTATGTATGGACGGGTAATATCGCGTGCAAATTGTGCGACGTTATGCGGACGACGCGTGACCATCGTTCGCGCGTGGCGGTCGGAATACTTTCATTCTATAACCTCCTCCCGCGGGAGGTTTTTATTACATTGCTGGGCGATTTTATAAAGGCAATAAAGATAACGTTCCTCTTCCGCGTAAAGTTCGATCCAAATCGTAACCTAGGTGAAAGAACTGTGCCATCGAAAATTTCGAGTATGTATACGACGGTCTCTAGCCATTTTAAATTGAAAGGTAGAACATCATTAATCAATTTTATGAAGGATAAAGAATATTTAGGAAATGTGCCGATAAGCGAAAAAATGTACATAAATTTGCACGAATAATATTATTAGACAAAGATCCAGCTCGACCGTACATTGGCACATTTACTTGATTTATCATAAACGGTCATGACTCACTTAATATATTATAAAAAGAGTATTACGCTCAAATCTTATTAATCAATTCTTTTTTTTATCTCAGCTTCCTCAAGTCAATCAGCGATAAAGTCGTCAGAGGGAAGTATATGAATTTATAATGCTCATAAAAACGCAATAAACGCTAATAAATATATTTTTGCTTGAAATGTCATACAGAATATTGGCCGGGTAAGTATATGTTTCAACGTATGGTAGTGTGCGTCGACCAAATTGGGCCGACCAACGTCTACGTCCTATGATCAAACGCGTTTCTCTTTTATTCGGACATCTTCGAACCGCCGCGGTCGTCCGCGTGGTTACAGGATCCGTTCGCAAGTCAGCTTCCTTCTCCGCCTGTGCGCTCTTCAAAGCGCCGCCGCCGGTCGCCAAGTATTCCCGTAGTCAGCCAGACAGGAGCTTAAAGCAATTTCGGCCAGGTGTGTGTCCCGATGCGGTGGACAGGCGACTTGGTGAAATCTCTTCAGGGCGCCGCAGAGTGTCCCGATCGCCTCGTCGACCCTCTCGTTCTCCATACCGGCCAATCCACGGTCGTAGAGAGCCTCGCACTCTCGCAGGCACGCGAGTCGATCCTCCAAGCAGATTTTCTTTTGACAGTCCGGGCATTTTATCGGCTTACCTTGCCGGGCTTGCGAGTGTAGTCCGCTGCACCCTGCCGTAGGACATCTTGGGGCAGAGAGAAAAACGTCAAAAGAATATTTCGCGGATTCTCTTTCTCGTCGCAAAGATTTTATTACTCGCGAGAGAAATCAAATTGTTATCGGAATCAAATCGAATTATAATTTATGTCAGAAGGTTTGACATATAATCTTTCATTTCGTAATTAATTTCTATAAAATTATTCGAAAATATTAATTTTAAGATGCTAAAAAGTGCAACATTTATAATAGTTTTTATCATTATCTTTGACTTATAAAAGAATTTTAAAACCACGATCTTTTTAATAACAATTTGAAATCGATTTTTTCCTTCTCAGTAAAAATATCGAACATCTTTTATCGCAATTTTCCTATTTCTTGTATCACTTATATATATTCGTAATAAAGCTACAAAAAATTAAAATATTGAAACATATTCCGTTTGAAATTGTTTGAAGAACATGGCTTTGTTATCCATTCGGCTCGCTAATATTCCATACAAATGTAATTAAGGATATAGCACAGTAGAAAAAATGCGAAACAAAGATGCTTCAGTCGGTATTAAATCGTTCCTCCAAAGAGAGAACCGTCAACGGAGACGCGCACTTAAAAGAATTACATTTGCGTTAGCGTGATGATGAAATAATTACTCGTAATTGAACTTTTGCCTGACGCTCTCAAAAAAGAATTCCGTAGTTTATTTGTCTAAGAGAAATACCGTCCTCGGAGCTGCGCTCCGTTTGTTGACGTAAAAGACGCAACGTAACGAGTAGTGGTGCTGCTACCCAGAAAATTACCACGAAACACGAAACTGATAAAAGCACCTGCCCGTGTCGTTGGAGTTGGTATAAGAATCTTACGACGACGATGAACAGAAGTACCTTTGACGACAGGAGCATTTTTACGGTACAGGAGCTTCTTGCTTCTTCCCTTTGAGGAACTCGCCTCATCAGGACTTGCGGTTTTTAACGATCTTGAAAAACATTTGCTAACTCTCTCTCTCTCCCTCTCTCTCTCTCTCTCTCTCTCTCTCTCTTTCGGTCGCTTGTTATTCTTCCCATGTGATATTCTTGTACTTTTACTCGTTGCTGCGGTTTACCAGCATCTTTCGGTTCTTATCGAGACACTCAAGCCGGATTTGCAGTTAAATGACACGAAAGAAAGAATTAATCGTCTTAATTAAAACGTGCACCGCAACACGAAGCGCGTACGTTTCCAGACGTTCGTCGTTAATAACTAACTTTTTGCATTACTTTTCCGATAGATATTACTTCGCTAATCTGTCGACATGGAGACGTTTAGCCGGAGAGAAACTTAAATGCCCCGATACGATTGTTCATTAAGACAAATTAAATTACTTCGTTAATGAGCTTGATCTCGGAGAATTTAAATGGACTTACCTCAATCTGACGGAATCGTTCGTCAGATTTTCGAAGCGCGGCCAATCTTCCTGGCAGGCTTTGCAGGTACATCGGAACCAATACCTTCCCGCCAGTGTCCTTTGACGCTCGGCGAGGGTCTTCTTCGTAAATATCGGTCCGTAGTTTTCGGCAATAACGTCGCCGGGCCGTAGACCGCGAACCGCTCTTATTACGATATGTCGGCCGACGAAGTACCTGCAATTGGACACAAAAGGAAGATTCTGATACTACCCCATAAACGCACGTCGTAACGAAAATTAACATGTTCGCTATTAGGAGTACAAATCTCGATATATGTACGGTAGCTACGTCAGATAATTATAGCTAAAAGAATTTTCATATGTAGACGGCGACTATAAATGAAAAGTATCAAAATTTGGATAGTAAATTAAATTACGTTTTCCAAAGGATGTCAAGCGTTAATAATAATTATGATTATAATTAATATTGTAAGAAAATTTTTAGAAAGTATATACATTTCCTAGCATTAAATATTTCATATTTTTTGTTTAATATATATACGTATTTTACATTTTTCTATATGAATACACAGCGCAGGTTCCATTTCTATTATTATTTATTTTATCTCAATCAAGTGAACGATGGCAAACGCGTCCACGTATTGTGTTAAAAGTCGTTAACCGGCGGTCTCTATCCGAAGCAGAAGTTATTATCGCAAGTATACGGGTTAATAAATCGAAAAACGGGGGAGGGCGACGCAATCACTTTGCAATGAAATAATAATCGTAATCATCACAATGGCCCCGGCGACGTTAATAACGTGAACAGTAACAATTTCCGCTCGCACCGAGAGTAGCGCAGACGAGTTTGTGACATTACGGAATAATGAGCGCGCGCTGGTGTAATTTCGCGTATAATAGCCGCGACCCACGAAGTCATCACAGACGCGTTTTAGTGCTGCCCGAAAATCCACGTACTTAATTAGCGTTAATAGATCCGCAGCAGAAGCATCGGTATATTCCCCAGGAGGAGGAACTCAATTCTCCGAATGTGTTATTCGGCTTTAAACATTTTTTCCGATACATTAAATAAATTATTTTGAAGCGAAAACAGTCGTCTCTTGAGTATCGTTAAAATTATTTACTTAAAAGAATCGGATTCGCGAGGATTATTTTCGTTTCCCCCATCAATTTCGTCAGTTTTCCGTAAGAGCTCGCGGATTCATGTAAATTCGATGAGAGGAATTTATTTTGGCGGAAAGACAAAGGAGTTTTCCGGCGACAAAACGCGGGAAGTTGTTGAAGGGCTCCGGGGAAACTTCGCTTAACAGACTGCGGGCCGGGCGGTCGCGGGTCGATTAATAAATTCGCGCGCGATGACACAGGCGATTGTGTACCGTCTAGTTATACTAATTAGCTCTCACGCCGGTCTATTCTTTAAAGCGGCCACGTTATTAATATGCAAATCAGCACGAAGCATCTCGCCGAGACGCCAAGTTCACCGAGACCGTGTGTAATGTGTAGATCATATATGTATTCTCATTTATGCATCCTCATTTAATTATTTTGCGTAATTGGAAGAAAATTTCAGAGTTAAGGCCAGAGCTCACGGAAAACCGTAAGCATTAACATTTAAGCAGTAAGCAAGCCGATCAATCACAGATGAGAGTTTTAGTTTCATCCACAACTTTCGACTATTTTGACCGATTCGCTTACTGCTTCTATTTTACTGTTTATGTTTTCTGTGTGTCGCGGCCTTAACGAATTGTGGGTACAGTGCTATACACAATACATATCGACAACGGGAAGAGTGTTATTTCATAGGGCCGGGTAGCTTAGTGGTAAAAGCAATCGCCCGGCATGCGAAAGATCCGGGTTCGATTCCCGGTCCAGTCGATCTTGATATTTTTCTCGCCCCTAAACAACGACACACTTCTTCGTCGCGATGCGACTCGTTTATGGACGACTCCACTTTCTCAATTTTGTAATACTTGGCATTCTGATCGTCCGTCTGCCTGGAGGTCTTGCGTGAATATACTCCGCTCTCAGGAAGTAAATTTCAGCGCTGATGTTAAAGGTCTGTAACTTTCACTTCTGGACATGAGTTCCAAAGTAAACGTTCCTAATATTGAAAATTTGTCATCCGTGGAATTTTCATTCCTGGACAAAAGTTCCAAAGCACGTGGTCCTAATATTAAGATCCTATCGGTCTTAGCTGGTGTGAGAGATGTTATCCGTCACCTTAATGGTGATACGAAAAAAAACAACCATTCACAACTATCGCCAGTGTCCAAAGGGCTTCTTCTTTGATTTGATATAACGCGAGCTGGATAGCTTAAATGGTGAAGAGCATTCGCCCGGAAAAACGAAAGGATTCGATTCTTGGAATCACCCGCGCCCTTTTTTTTTCTTCGTGTAGCGGAGATAAAAGTCCAACAAGTTGTAAAATATATTTAGTAACAAAGTAATTTATTTTCATACATTCTGCTCTTCTCTGTTAATTTTTTATTAAATTAGCGCGTGATAAATGAGAACGCTAACACATGAATGGCATCAGATCTTCGCATATATTGTACATTTAAACTCTGAATCAATCATTTACATACTTTCTCTTGTCACGTATCTTAAAACTTCGCTCTAACGCGAAATGACTTATTTGAGTTATTTTTCCATTACAAAAGACGAGGAATAACGGAGGAAGCAGTATACACAAGAAAAAACGGGAAAAGTCGAAAAACGTGTATTATATCATATGGTATAATTTCGGAAACTACCCTTTTTAATTCCCCGCAGCTCCAGCGATTACGTCAGGAAGCGCCAGTGTATTCGCGTATTACTTCTCATTTCTGCGAGATTTATTTGACACCTCGCGTCGGTGAATATTCTCGCGCCTTCGTATTCGAAAATAGGTATACATATTTCACGGTACATTTCGCTCTTTTACTCTCGAGGATTACCAGATTCTTGGTCCTTTTTTTATATTCTGCTGTGTTTGCTTATTTTGTGCGCGTGCGAATACATATAGGGTACGGACGCAGTTGTGTCTGATCTTATGCATCTTAAAAAAGAGAACGTTCTTTTTCTTAAGAAGACGTCATCTTCGGTCATGACGAATGACCAAAGCAATGACGAATCGCTCGCTCGCTCGCGACGATTACATTAGGTCTCACTTCTGCTCGCAGAAGGTTCAATTTTTTCCAGAGATGGACTCCCCCCCCCCCCCCCTCGAAGAATGTCTTTATCTTCCCCTTGCTCACCTGGTCACCGCGGGATAGCAGTCGTGATTGAAACGAGCGACTGTGGGATAAATCGCCACGCCGAGATAGACCGGTCGGCTGCCATGAAATCGATGCTCCGCGCTCACTCGCGTCTCGAAGAACTCGTGGGCGTTGAATTGGAGCAGCTGCAGGTTCCTTAGCAGCAGGGCGGCTACGGTGATCTCCTCGGCACCCGGGACTTCTGAAAACTCGCCAAAGTTTCCGATATTAGTGTAGCTCCTTTCTGTGCATTCCTCTATTCTCTCTTCTCCCCTTTATTCCTCCCCCCCCTATTCTTAGCTTCCCGGCAAAAACTTTCCGCGACTCTTTCCGCTGAACGCTGTTAAAATTACGGTTTTATGGCACGAGCGGATGAACGCCAGGCCGCGCGGAGAATTTGCTGAATCGAAAGTTCGCCCTCCGCACGAGCAAGCACATTTTTTTCTCCTTTCCTCTCCTCTTTCGACCTCGACTACTCGCGATCCGGTAAATTACCCTGAAAGTTAAATACAGCCCCCGCGAGAAGGAACGTACGTTACGGGTGTAAAGTGGCTGACGATAAGTACCGTCGTCCGGCGTGGGGCACGCGAAGAAGCCGACTCTCTGCAGGCATTTGAGCAGGAAGGCCGCCATCAGCGATCTCTCCAGGAAGTCTTTGCTCGTCCGTCTGTCCGCGTGCGTCACCAAGTTGTACGGGGCCATGTCGACGCTCTCGTCGTCGTCGTCGCTCTCGCGACGCTCCTTTGTGCCCTTCTCCTCCATCATCTCGGTAATTTCCTCGCCTCGTCTCGATGCCTTAAGTTTCCTCCGTCTGATTCTTCTTTTGGCCGACTTGCTGCTCGCCGGTAATTTCATGTCATGCGTATTCGGCGTCGTCGTCGTCGTCGTCGTTGTCGTCGTAGTAGATGTGGCCGCCAAAGGCACCGCGGCCTCTTCCACGATGTTCTTCTTCAACTCCTCGTAGATCTTCAAACACTTTTGCGGGCCCTCCTGCGTCACCATCCGAAGAGCGACCATGCTGAGCACGCTCATGCCAGAGCCTGAGGGGAGAAATTTAAGAGCGGCTCGTAATTACCCTGTGAGAGCCTCGGTCCGTAGGGCGCTCGAGATAATGCCAGGTCGCGCGTGTGTAAAGTGTAGCTTTTACTTAACGAGAAAAATACGTCGACGAATACGATGAAGTTTATTATTGCGCTAATTATTACATCGCAAGTTTTATTAATTTGTATCAAATGTGTTTGATGTAAAAAAACTGTAATATTAATTGAGATACCAATAATATTTTTCAATTATATCGAATTGAAATAAAAAGTCGGAATCTCTCCAATAGGCTTTATTTTAGTGGAATATTTTTATGAAAAATATTTTGGTTATTAATCTTCAAACATCGCGAGAATTGATGGCAACAATTGAAATCCGTTTAAGTTTAGGCAAAAGCTAACTATGTCTGTTATCGCAATGTCCGCTGAAACTACATCTGTTATCGAAATGTTGTATATATTATACCGACATTAAGTCGTCTGTTCATGTGTATGTTCTTACCTATCAGCAGCGCCAGGACTTTGCACTCGTACTTGTGATACGTCGCCATCGCGACGTCCTTGCATTTCTTTCCGCAAAAGGCAACGCAGCTGCAGTGGGGGCACCCGACCGGCGCTCTTAGTCTAAAAATTTCCCGGATATTCGTAAATCGATCGAAAGGAGAACGGGGTTAGTCCGGAGGAAAGGAATTATGCAAATTGACGAATAAAAGCCGAAGGAGTTCAACCTGTGAGTTCAAGATTTTATCTAGGTAAATTTGAGACCGATCAACAATTTCAAGTAATACGTTCTAAATATAACGAACAACTTAACAAATCTAACAAAGTCGCTTTGTAAAACGTCATAAATTCCAAAAGTTGATTTAAAAAAAAAAAATAAAATTTATACAAACGACATGAAAGATATATAGAATAACGTCCGGGAAAACCAATTCCCGGCGTCTTTAAAGTTAGTTTAAAGCTGGAACCGGATTACCAATGGCGCCGTTCGCACATATTGAGACAATTTATTCGTTCGTGTTCGCTCGCGCTTGCTAGTTCGGTCTGAATCCGGCTTTGAACGTCGTAACTTTAAACATGCGTGCCGTTCTGAAAATTTTCGCGGCTTGATCAGCGCACGCAGCTTTTATCTTCGCGTAATAACGAATTTTTTCCCCGTTCGCATATGTCGTTCGTCGCGCGCCTCGCTCGACCGTCGCTCGGGTTAATGAAATCCATTTCCTCTCTTTCGCCGTCGCGAGTTTATCCGTAAAAAGCTGCGGATAACGGGGTGAACGAGGGTGGTGAGGCCGCGCGCACGTAGACAAAGCAGAAGCTACACACGGTGGATTACTCGTCGCCTAAGGTCCGTGTCCATTAAATCCGGAAGGGAAAGAGAAGAGAGAGCGAGAGAGAGGGGGAGAGGAGAGGAGAAGGACTCGGGTGAGAGAACCCGACGGCAATTTTCTCCTCACCTCGCATAACAATGCTGACAATGGGTTCCGTAGAACTCGGGCAGGAGACAGCCCGCCAGCGGCGGCTCGACTAACAGAATATCGCCCGGATGTATTTCCGCGGTTGCAACGGCGTGTTTACCCGCTGTCGTGGTCTCACGGATTTCCAGGGCACCGGACGACCAACGAAGCGCGGAATTAACGGCGCCATTTAACGGCTTGTTGTCGCTGCCACCGCCGCCGCCGTTGCCTGCGAAAATGCAGCACAGTGTTTTCATGGGGTAAAGTTTCGCTCTAACCGAGTTAAAGAAACGGCAGGTATCTAGGAACGGCGGGATACGCAAGTTCCTCGAAGGTTATTTGAACTCTATTACGCAACAAAAACGTAGAACGCTCGCGAAATGAGACGAGGGAAGAAGGCGGGATTGGTGGGAAGAGCGAAACAATTCTCGCGATACATCGAAGATGTACAATGTTAAATTCATAGTGTAAAATTATACTCAATTTGAGCCATTTTTATTCCTTCCTATAGGTCGCCACTGCTCCTACTAAATATGCCAATATTTAATGTAACTAGATCAATAAAGTTAGAATAACACTGTTGTGTTAAAATAATAAATTTCGACACACAATGGTAGTTAAAAATAACAAAATGTTATTTAATTCAAGGTATCGGTTTAAATTTCATCTTTTAATACTTAATAGTGTACATACTGTACGTAAATATAATAACGCCAACGATGTATATATTTAGCTTCGTCGAATATATACACGCTATATGCGTGGTACTCCGCGAACGGTATCGAAAATCCGGGAGCGCGGCTTCGTTTTTTCCCCTCCCTCGTTTTTTCGCCGCGGATTTTCGATACGAGGGTATAAAACGAGAAAATAACCCTTCTCCAGTGCGCTCTTTCGCCTTCGAGCGTTTCGGATATCATTCGGCAGTGCTTCGCGCACGCGCTGCCATATTCCCTTCGCACTCTCTGTGCGCATACACGCGCGTTATCTCGAGGATGCTCGACGAGATAGGCGTGGAGCGTAGCGCTCTTTGTCCCGCGCCTCCGCGTCGATTTCCATCGGCGAGGGTGGGTTGGGTTCGGCGGCGCGAAAAGTTCCGGCCACGCTCTGCCGTTCATGAATGAACGGCCGGAGAAGGGCGAGAAGGGAGGTCGTGTACTACGGCCTACTACGGGCCGTAGTACGCGCGCCGGCTGACGGCGTCGGTTTATCGCGACGAGGCACGTGTGCGATAAGGAAGGACGAAAGAAGAAAAGAAAAAAAGAGAAAGGAGGAGAAGTCGTACGACTGCGCGGCGATCTTGCCTCGGCTTTAGTCCCGTGATCGAAATCGCGAGCTCTGTCCGCAGATCGCCGATAACGATTCCGCGGAGGAAAGTCGCAACGAATCTGGGATGAATCTCGTCGACGAGCTGGAATCCTCGCGCGGAATCGATTGTCTGAGACGATTGCGAAATACCGATTGGATGTGACCGAACTGAGAAGAAATCTGCGGGATATTGCTTATTTTTATATTGTTTGTAATTGCTTATTTTTAAGTTGCCGTGATTTCTGTTTAAAATATTTATAAATCAATTATTTTCTAAATGTACAAGTAATGTTTACATATTTAGAAGTAAATTTAGAAAAAAAAAATATATTTTTAATAATAAGAATGAGAGAGAGCCATTCCTAAAATTAGAGTCGTTAGAGGATTGGATTCAATCGCGATAAATCGCAAAATCCATTCGGCGCAACAACGTGTCTCCGATAACGGAGCTTATATAATGAAGCGACGCCGTCTTCGTTTTCCTGTTAATCCGATTTACACGTGGAAAATCCGCCATGATTTAAGACCCGCGCAAGGGATCTCCGGGTTAACAAGAATGTGTAAACAAGCCGCAATCCCGCGCGAAACGCCATTTCCGGTTATCTCGGCCCGCTACGCTCGCGTGTGGCATGCTGCCCACTGTGGGGTGTTCTTTATGAATGGAAGAAGTTGCTACGGTCCGAAGGGGGATGTGTGTACACATGACGAACCGATTAATCACGGTCCGTCTGGAAAAGACGATATCCGCGATATCATCGTGCGAAGCTCCAGCTTCGCTTGGAAAGTGCGTTTTAATCTTTGACCCGCATCGTCGAAGGGTATAGATAAAATTAAGAATTTCTGAGTAAAAGCTAATCGAGTTCGACGATGGCGTAAATAATCTCTTGAAATTTTCATTTTACACGAATTATCACGACCATAATAAATTCACGGCGATATCTCGTATATAATACTGTAATTTATGTCTGTCCGGTTTGACGTAAATTTCGAGAGGGAAATAAGCGGTCTCCTATCGTATTCATTTCGATATTATAAAAACATTATCCGGTTACGCTTTCCCTTATATTTTTCACTCGTCATTCGCGTTCGCGTACATTTCATCTTGTCGCGGCATCACGGACGTCACGGAATAATCACCGACGAGCGCGAGTCACATCCGCTCGAATTTCATCCTCGCGACTTCGGATTTTTCCCCCGTTTGTATACAGTTAACGAAACGTCGCGCCCGTCGTCTGTCGAAAAAAAAACGCGGGGAATAATGCCCGCGGACGGGCACGGAGCGCGCGTTAAAATTGCAGGTCCATTTACTAATTTACGATCCGGCGGACCGATTACCGTGAAGAACATACGGCGCACGATGAATGGAGAAAATATTCATTCGCGCACGGACGAGAAACTTCCACGTGGATAACATGAATTTATATTTACTTGTTATTCATGAGGAATCCCTGTTTTGAAATCTGGGAAAGACTCTGAGATTCTCTACACGATCATGATCCTTTCATTATTTCCAAATTAACAAACGTTAATCAGCCCAACTAATAACTCCATTTATTCGCGTAATTTGCGAAATTGCTACAATTAACATAAAAAAATACACCTTGCATGGCCAGGATATTTTATTAAATTCCCTTCTTGAAAACTATCGTTTCCTTCTTTTCGAGTTTGTCTTGTTTTTCATTCATTAAGAACGCGCAAAAACTTTAGGATTAAAACCAAAGTTTTCGACCGTTTTTCTGTTAGCAAATTCTGAAAAATTAACGCTTCAGACTGCCATTATTCCAGGTAAAAAAGTCATATTACGAGCTGAAGATTAATCGAAGGTAGCAGCGCTGCGATAAAGAGGGTGTGATAAGTTGTAATAATTGAGTCATAAATATCAAATATTCTTTCCGAAAAGAAGGGATGCTTACCTATGAATAGAAAACAAATTACTAGCGGAGACGAGTCATTTAGAAAAAATATTCAGAAAAAATAAATATGTACGATTTATTCTCATAAATAATAAAATTTGTCGCGGCATCGGAAGTTATTTACGAGTCAAGCAAATATATCACAAGTTCCACAATGCGTTCGCGCAACCGGAATTTTAAGAAATTAGACGAGTCCATTTGCGGCAACGACGCTGATACTTTGAACGTTCTTCTAATTTGATTGGATCGCAGTCAGGCTCGTGAGTGGTTACAGACCGAGGGCGGGGGTTGAAGTAAATGAAGTTTAGCTACGAACGGCCGCACCTGCAGTGGCAACCCTCGAATCGCGCGTTTCCGGCTTAAGCCACGAGCCCTCGAGGGGCGCTTTGCGGTGCTAGAATTCGACGTTCGAAAACAAAGAAGCGCTTGTCTCTGTTTGAGCGCGCGAAACGGTCCCGGGCTGGCTCAGCCGAGGGATGCTCTTAACGATCAATTAGTCGGGCGTAGCCTCGGCTCGCATTCAGGCTTTGGACAAGCAGGAAATAATTCCTTTATATTATCGGAACGAATCACGTCTCTCGAGAATAGTTTATTTTGTTTGCACTTATTCGAAATAAGAGCAGTCGCCTCGAATCCTATTTCGATTCAATTCAACAAGTAAATTTTATATTCTAATATATTAGAATATTAATATATATTATTCTATTATATTAGAACCGCTCCTGTTTCGATTCAATTCAATAACTGAATTTTATATTCTAAAATATTAGAATTTTAAATTAGAATATAAAATTCACTTATTGAATTGAATCTAAATAGGAGCAGTCGCCTCAGATTCTATTAAAATATAAAATTCACTTATTGAATTGATTCGAAATTCGCTCAATCTCGCTAATGAAATTCGCTTATTAAGATTCATTAATTTGAGCTTAAGAATTTTAACATTTTAGACATTCAATTTTAAATACATCTAATCCCTCGACCACATCCACTCTGAGATTTTGTCGAAAGAAGAATCGATGCCAAGATTCAAGTATTCCGCCATTAAAATTAAGAGCGCCGAGGAGTATTCCTACGTGCCGTGTACGTGCAGCGAATAAGAAAGACGGACGTAACTGCGAGAGAATTTATTAATTAATATAAAGCTAATTACTGAAGTTGATGCACGCAAAGTTATCGTTCCAAGGCGGAACTTTTCCCCGGTCGAGAAAAGACTTTCAATTTATTCCCGCCACTTAGCGTTAACGGCTCGGCGAATCGGGAAGATTTTCTAAAAAGTTTAGGGAGATAAATGAATCCAATCTGATGAGTATTAAAAGAGCGGTACGAGAGAAAGAGAGAGAGAGTATAAATGTATCGCCGTGATGCGACCAGAGACGACCGGCGGATGCTCTATGCCACGACGCGTCTTTTAATTTAATTCTTAGTCCACGAAGCAAACAAAGTTTCGTCACTGCCTGAGAAATTCCAGGCATCCTCATCTCTGCGAGCCTGCGAGTTCAGGCCGTTCTATTCGTTCGTCTATATACCTATATTGTATACAAGAGAGAAGAAGAGAGGCGGGGAGGAGGGACCATTTACCCCTGAAAAGCTGGGAATATCGCTCGCCGCCATTACTGCGGAATAAAATTGAAAAGATAGTTATTTTTTTGCCTATCAGCGCTTTTAAAGCGTCCGTCAGTGACGCATAAGCGGCATTTATACGAATAAAATATGCAGTCGAGAGCGTGCGCGCGCGCGCGATCAATCCCGCTGCTAGTCCATCATCCCCGTTCTCTCTACGATGATCGGCGTTACTCGCCATTAATCACAGTTATCGGCGAGAGATCAAAATTTCATATTTTTTAATTCCGATCGATTGATCGCTAATTGCCAGCTCGGCGATTACGGCCACTCGCGTAAATAAATCGAACCGGGACCGTTTCCGATGCTAAATACGGCACCGTCGCTAAATATTCGCGTAGTTATTTTATTACCCTCCGATAAAGCGCCCGAATAAAAATCTAATTAAACTCAGCGCGCCCGGAGTGCTTTTATCCGGAGTCCGATAATCGTATCTCTCGCATCATATGAAACGTTCGTGAAATAACGACGAATATATGTTTCGTGCCTTCGGACACGTTACGTGGGCGAATCGCACAAAATCGGCATACAAACGATTTCAGGGCAAAACTAGATCAGCGCTGTCAGACGCAGATGTGTCTTTTCGTATGACAGCACGTTTAAAATTAGCGAATAAGAAATTTCAATATAATACTAAAATTGTGAAGAGCTACAGTGAAATACGATTAACCTACATTAAAATATCGATCCTCTTTCACTCTCTTTCTGCTCTCTTCTTCTATAAATATATAATATTTACGTAATAAACGTACTGTCGCTGTTATTTATGTATCTGTTTCTCTGTTGCGTATTATTTATAACTGTCGTAACATTCAGTAATAGCAATATAATTTTAACTTAAATGTACTCATTCGAATAAATAAATAACAGTATTAGACATTTTTATTTTCATAAATAAATTTAATTTATTATTTCAATTAAATACAACATTAAATTTTATCAACTTATGAAAGAAATTATCAAACCAAATTTTTTATTAACTTTCTAATAGCGAATAAATTCTGAAGCAATATACATTCAGTTATTACAGAAAATAAAATTCTTTGTTTTTAGTGCCTTCTCTAAATCGTTTCTCATCGAAATATAATTCGTGAAATTTCGCAATGTTATTTCGCGCAGATATAGGCGCAGATTCGATAGCGACGTCGACCGTGCGGATTCCGACGACAGTGTTCTCAGGCGGAAGACCTTCCGGCAAGTGAAGCAGAGACAGATCAAGGGACACCCTTCGATCAACAATGGTTCGATCCGGTCGCGTGCACGAAACATGGGTGAAATAATATCATTTTCGCATATACATGCCCGTTGGTCGCCCACGCTCACGAATGCATGGAATTGTTCGATGGCCTGTCGTCTGCTTTCTCTCTCTCTCTCTTTCTCTCTCGCTCCCTTTCTGTCTTTCTCTGTGGACGGCACGCCTCGTTTACGAGGGAAATCCGATATTTTTCGACATGGTATTTGGCGCTCAAATGATGCGCGCGCCAAGTTATCGACGTCGATTCGTCTCTTTGTACCTAACTGGCCGTCAGCTACACCGGCCACGGGGGCCGGAGTCCCCGCCGTAATTGGAAAGTGTCTTTTTGTTTTTCTACTCGATTTATCCTTCTCACCCCTTGCAAAGTTTGTAACCCACCTACCTACCTATCTATATATACCCACCGCGCCTTTTCCCTCTCGTTGCATAGGTCGGCGCGGCGGGGGTGCCATGCCTGATTTAAACACTATCGACGCATTCCTACGTAGAGCGAATCCGAGAAAACCGAAAAGAGTTTAACTCCGATTTATCGTGCTCCCGCTCCCTGTGATTGCACATTCACGTTAAAAGCACCGTTCAAACGAACCGGAGTCGAAGGGGACTATTCCAATATAGATCCGATGCACTAACGCGCGGTAAACCCGCTAGAAGAACTATCTGCGAAAAGCGTCTAAAAATTCGGTTGGAATTGTTACGATTGTTCCCGCAAATCTCCCTGTACTCGATCACGATTGACGGAATTCGAGCGAGCGAGCGAGAGAATGAGAGGAACAGAGGGAACCGATATATTCTATCACTTATATCGATATTCTGGAAATACAATTTCGTGGAGAATAAAAATCGACGAGGATTCGGGTACGGACGAATTTGTTTCTTCCGGCACAGAAGAGAGGAATTATATTTTTATTATTCTACGGGTAACCTCCGCGCTCGACAAACGAAGCGAAATCGCGTGATGCGGGGAGTTTGGGATGCGCGGGAGCGAGAGAGGAAGGATAGAAGAAGCCCAATAGAATTATTCGCGTCTAGACGAATTTCGTTACGAGAAGGACGAGCGGGGAGAGCGCCCCAGGATCAGCCAGTGGGCGATCTTCGATATGTTAAAAAGCGTGTTACCGCACAATACGTTATATACAATACGAGCGGCACGCCGAGCCGTATATTCTAATATACGGGAGGCGTCGAGGCTCTTCTTTTGTCAAGAGATGCAGATTCGCGCGGTCCATCGTCCATCGTCGACGTCGTTTAAGCGGCGCACAATATATATTTGCATATATATATACACACACACACATACACACACATACGTGTATATATATATATATATGTGTGGCGGCCTGTCTTCCAAAGGAATATTGAATTAAGCGTTTCCCGGGAAAATCGACTGTGTGGGTTACCATGGAAACCATAGCCGGCCCCGTGTTTCGCTTCTCAACCCGGCGCGCGGTCGCATTCTCGCACGGATTCGACGTCGCTCGGAAGCGGATCGCCGCACCGCCACCGGTCCGACCCCGACGTTTCATCAAACATTCCGATATACAGGTTCGCGGATTTTTTGGACCGGTGACCGCGCGCTCCCGCGCTTTGCCCGCCGCGACCCTCGCGTAATTCGAATCGAAATCCAGTTCGCATTGAATCCGAAGCCGATCGGGATTCCGATTCGCGGAAAAAGCAATACGTTCTGATTTATTCTCGTAATTATCTCCCGTTTTAGGAACCAAGTATCTCGGAAAAAATAATAATAATAAAGAGAGGAACGAGAGCTTTGAATATTTTATTATAGCTGATGTGCAGGTTTCGCTACACCCTCGCCACGCTTCTCGCGTTCCGCGAGGATTTTTTTTCCGGCACGCCTAATGCAGGTCGGACACTAATACCTCGAGCAACAAGGGATCGATAGCCGGCAGAGTGACTTGCTAGATTAAGCTCGTTACTCAGTATCGCGAATTATATTCTTGCCGGGCGCTTGCGAACTATCAAGGATCAATACCGCCCGCGCGCATAGTTCAATCCTAATGCAACTTGCCAGAAGTTTCCGGGAGAATCAAACATAAAGCCCGTACACCGATACCATGGGGAGAGAGAGAGAGAAACGGAGGGTAAAGGGGGAGAGCGAGAGAGGAAAGAGAAGAGAGGGCGGACGGACAGCGTTAATCCGACCATAGAAACTCGAATCCGCCACTCGATATGGAATAAAGCGCGCGCTTTTGTCTCCCGCTTCTCGGCATCGTTCGTATAAACGTCGCGCCGTTTTGAGACTCGACATCGACAATCGGTTACCCTTCTGCTGTCCGTCATCCGGACGAGTGGCTGGACATTCGACTGTCAAACTGAGTTACCGAACTACATCCGATAGTTTTTTAATCAGGGGGGCGGGCACAGGGCGGGCGCGAAGGAAAATTCGCGGAGAATGGCAATTTGTCATCGATCTTTACGTCCAACGTGGTGTCGAGTTTTCGTCGTTGACTATGCGTCGTCTGCAACATTCGAGATATCTGATATCTAACAAAAAGCCTATAGACATCTTCCCCGATATCTTCGATGTACATCGAAGATGCCGTTTGTTGTTTGTTTTTCGAAAAGTCAACGCCACCGATAAAATAATTTTTCAATGCTATATTTTATCAATAGTATTTTTCTAGATATTTCTTATACGACACGACTGTAATTTCCAAATTCTTTCACGTAACATATTTTCCTATCGCTGTGTGTGTACCGCAGAAATCTCTATGTTTCCAAAATATACCACAAGCCATCTGACGCGCTTCATTTTTCGCGCCTCTTCGCGATATCGAGTCTCCGGCAGGCACGGTCGTGGATCAGGAGATCGTCGTGGTCGGGAAAGCCCGCTGGCTGGATTCACTTCCGCCGATCGTCCCTCGCTCACCGGAAACCGAAAAGCCGCGAGAGGAAGAAGTTTCTCATTCCGCGGGGGGGAGGGGGGAGACAGGGTGGGTTTACTGAGCTCGCGAGTACCCGTGCCCGAGAGACTCGGGAGAGAGAAAGAGCAAAGGGGAGCGAGAGGGAGTCGATTTTCACGGAATTCACAGAGAGCGATCGCGAGTCCGGGCACGCGTGGGTTCGCGCGGTGCGGCGCATTGCCAATAAAGTTTCGTGGGTTAACGCGGCGCAGGTATGCTCGATCTACTAAGGCCGATAACTCGATTCTCCATCGATCTCGGGAGAAGGAGAGCGAAAGAGGGAGAGAAGTGGGAAGAAAGAGGAGAGTATGGAGACACGGTGTCGTTTTCCGCAGAGGGAACCCGGGGTTCGTAGGGACACGCTTCCGCGGGATTCAATTTGCCATTCTCCCTCGGATCCACCCGTGTTCTCTCTCTCTCTCGGCACGCCTCCTCCTTCCCGATGTGGCTTCTTTAGGAAGAAACGATCGCGAACGCGGTTACATGCACCGGTTAGAAGCGCTCACGGGCGTGAGCCGATAAATAGCGCGGCGGCGTGGCGTTGTCGAGGGAACGGAGGGAACCCGTCGCGCTACAAAATGGAGCTAACCGAGTTCGTCCCGTTGGAGTTCCTCGCGAATGGAATTACGAGTTGCGCGATCCGCGTGTATACGACGAACGTGATCGCGAGCGACATAAAAATATCGAGAGAGCTGTCGGAACGCGAGCATTCCGCTTCAACGGGTCGCGGAAACGAGTCGCTCCGCGACGAGCCGTGTCCGATGATGTCCGGTCGTCCGAGGAAAACATTTGTACAAACGTGTATCGCGTTGTTAATTATTGCTGTTAGAAACAAAATGTATAGCGTTATCCTTCCAACATCAGAGGATAATGATTATCTCTGATAAATCATCGCGATCTCCGTGCGCTTCCAATCCTGGCGTGCTTCCAAGAGGAATGAGTGTTTGCGAAGAACAAAGAACGTGACGTTGTTCTCGCCCGGGCTCTTAGATGCGTTCGATCGGGGGGAAGAGAATTTGCTGTTTGCAAATGTTCTCGCGGGGAGGAGGGTTGGTGATGGGGGGCGCGTACGGGCAGCATCGTTAAGTCCATCCATCCAGAGAGAGAGAGAGAGAGAGAGAGAGAGAGAGAGTGTGGCGAGCCACGGTGATGGATGGTGAGAATGCAAGTTTACGCGACACCATCGGGGTTTCGGGCGCGGGGGATCTTAAGCCGGGTTTCGCGAATTACATATTTTGCGGGGCGGCGGGGTGGCAACGGTTGGCTTTTGTGCGAGGCAGAATCGCGCTTGCCACTGCCGCCACCGCCGGTGAATAGGATTTTCGTCGACAATGCCGCGACGACTACGAGACGGGGCGAAACTCGATATCGCTCGCGAAGTCACCGCTGTGCAGAATTTCCGCGAAGAATACGTGGTGGGTGCTTCGCTCTTGCTCGTTTCCTTTCTCTCTCTCTCTCTCTAGCTTTTTCTGTTTCGCGCTGCCGCAAGCACGTATGTTTACGACGCGCGGATTGAACGCGGGACGAAGCATGTGATAGTCTACCTTGTGCGCGCAGGTGTCTTCCACGAGCGCGCGTAATTAGTTCAAGACGCACGGTTTAACGCGGAATATCCGAATATCTGATTTGCTCTGTGTATCTCATTGTATCGCATTTTCTCTCTCCTACGCACGCGTTTGCATGCGCGGTCTGCGCTGACGTTTCTTCCGAACGATTTAATTTTCATCGTTCGATTAACTTCCCCGATCCTCGTTTCTACAAGGATTATTGACGATATACCGCGCCGTATCGCTTCGGATGCGCGTAACGTGGCGAGTAACGACCACAAGCTAATACTCTCTAATTCTTATTATACACAAGAAGTACCTCGCTCCTTATTCCACTCGGCGAACTCGAAAATGACGTATCCGGAAACTGTCTCTAGCGCGGTTCTAAGGCAGTCAATAGACGCAAGACAATACCGAGAAGCGCATAATCCGGGAATGGCTCCTGCATTTTGACGCCGGATACACGTAGGAGGAGGCTGAGATCGTGCGCGACATTATTACGACCACCTTTATTGCGGATCTCCCGGCCACCCTCTCTCTCTCTCTCTCTCTCTCTCCCGCCCTCTTGCACGCGCGCGTCCCGGTAACGATATTGACGCCAATCTTGCCTCGCTAACCTCCTTGTTAGCCCCGCAGATTACACTTAGAACCGCCTCCGTGATAACGTTACGCGCCTGTGTATCGCACCACTCGCCGAGCGCGATGTACAACTCCCCGAGTTGCCAGTAATGCGTCAGCATACGGCGCCGTAATATCTTATCATTTGCAGATAATCAGTAGCTTATTACTAAGTTGGAGCAATTCGTATTCTGCGAACCGTAATTCTGGAAATCCGGATTTCTAATGCCGTTTCACCGTTGATCACGGTGCGTTTACGCCCTAAATGGTGTCCCTCATGCGTATGATTTATTTATGGTAAATCTATTAATCGTGCTTATTGTACTGAGTTTTGCAAAAAAAAGATACTCGGCATGCGCCAGAAACGTACCTCTCTCTTTGTCCGAAATCAATTGAGCCACCTTGTTGACGCGAAAGTCGATGGGCACCAGAGAAGTCTCGTTGACTTTCAAAAACCGCTCGCACTCCTCCTTCTTTCGCTGAAATTCCTTCCTGTAATAACAGTTAAAAAAATTTATAAATAAATGCGGAGATCTCTCCAAAGCGGCCATTTCACTGGCGTATAACGTATCTCTATACCGTTCCTGTTGTTTTATTTCGATGTCGCTCGTTAACCGAGCTTAAGCGAGCTTCCCGTCTCTTGTTCTATTGTAATTAACGAAACATTTGCAAGTCATTTACAACGGAACGCGATGGGAAGGCGCGTGAAAGCGTTATGAATATTCCACGTATGTCCCGGTCGCGCGTTGCGCGTACCGCGCGATATGTACTTCCGGAATAAACACTCGTGAGGCCGACGAGAGCTTCAAATTACTATATCTTCTCCAGTTTCACGAAGTAGACGCAAATACTACGGAGTTTCGCGACTGTCAGATATACTACTTCGGTATATATACGCATATACACATTCGGTGTAACGGCAGTAACCCATAGGACAGAATGTTTGACGTACCACTATTGATACAAAGATCGCGCATATATATGCATATGTAAGCAAAGATCGATACAGAGAGAAAGAGAGAGACAGAGAGAACGGAAGAGACAGAGACTTGAGAGAATATGTACGTAATAGTACTTATTCATAATTGAAAAGCTTCGCGGAGAAGCGTTGCGAATTTATCGGAAAAACGCTACCACATAGCTCGAAACGTAATTTAGGACACATTCGAATACAACAAAACGACGAAATCTAAATGAGACATAATAGCGATATTAAAAATTTGGATTGTCGTGCAAAATACGGCAAGTAAATTTAATTTTTTTATTTTTAATCAAGCGATCTGTTAACCGCGAGTTTCTGACGGATGATAATTATCGTTGGGAAGAAGCGATTGTATCAAGCATGAGAAATTATTTTGTTGAGCATTAAGTATGGGTTTTGACGGATGAAAATTATTGTTAGGGGGGAAGCCGCGTGCATCCCCTTGTCGCTGCGGTCCGCGAAGCTGCAACTTCCCCGCTACGTGTAGGTAAATTTCTCTCAAGCCGAAGGAAGCAACGGCATAAATCGTGGCGGAAGCGTGGTTTCGCAACAGAAACAAAAGGAGGAGGGCGAAAAAAAAGAGGTGCCGGCGTGGCAGAGAGAAAGTCGGTTGGAAATTACAATATTCATTTCGATAAAAGGGAACGGCGCGATCGTATACGCTACTCTCTGTGTCCGAGGGTAATTTATTATCTCGATGCCCGGAGAATTATCCCGCTTTTGCGCCGCGGACTCTTTCACCGCGGACAGCGTGTCCGGTTGCAATAAATACTCCTATGATAACTGGCGGCGCAAAATACGCCGATGATTCGTCCAATTAAGACCGTGGGCATTACCGATAATTAGCGAAATCGTTATTTCGCAATAATATGATTTAGGAAGTTGACGAAAATATCAAAGGGAAATGCTGACAATGAGAGATATAAAGTCGAGCGGAGTAATCAAAGTCGTTACGTAAATCGGACAACACGATTCTCAATGATAAAATTAACAGCTATTATAACATCATTAAAGAGTAAATATTCACGTAATGTGTGTGTTCACTCGCTACACGCGAAATTTAAAACCGGTAACTGTCAATTTTAATATTGGAAATTCATTATATGGCTGCAGTTCTTGTCCCCATTAGAAGTTTCTCTTTCTCTTCAAAAACTATCTCTTCTAAAATGTATCCCTCCTTCACAGAAAAACAATTCTCTTTTAAAAGATTTATACTTGAAACAGTAGCATTAACATGAATGTTTTAAATATAGGATAGGAAAAAACACATGAATACAACAAAACCAAATGACACATCGAATTGTGCGGTGAACATGCATACAAATAAAAAAAAAAATATATATATATATATCAATGAACAAAATTCAACGTAAGAGGGGCGCGGTTTAACCGGTCCTGAAAGGGTTATTCTATTATTTTGGAGTTTTGTTATAAAACTGTTTTGCGGGACGAGTTGATACCGGATCGCACTGACGAATGGGCACCGGAGTAAAGGGGGACGGGGGGGTGCCCGCCCTCGGGCGGATCTGGTATCAAATATTATCCATTATTAAACACTACAGAGCCCGGGCGTGTGTAGCAGCGTACGCGTCCGTCAATTTTTCAATATTTTTCTGGCTTCGAGCGCCAAAGCGCGTTCAACGGGCGTCACTCACCCCCGCTGCCGCAACGATGTATCAGTATAAATTCGCGCGTTACCTTTGATACACAACGCGATGCGGTATCATTTATCCGCTCGGGCGGATGTCCCATTGTCCACGCCGCGTCGGATTCTAAGGATATCGTTTTTAGAAAATAATTATGACCGCGGAATGTCGCAAATTACCTCGATGACGTTCCAACGTTATCTCTGCGGCCTGTAGATATTAATTAAAATAAAATTCTACCAGAAATAAGATATCGCTTTTCGTTTGCACCTTTCTAAGATCTGATTTCTTCTGAAAATCTCTGGATCTTCGAACGACGTGAGCTCGAAAAACGCCTTACCTCGTGTGTCTCAAGCTACGATCTTCTTACGGAAAATCGTCGAAAAGGCAGAGCGCGTCCCGATCTCCTTGGAATCGTTTTAGCCGCCCAGCAAAGTAACATTTCGATATTTCGGCGTATCTATTTTCAGCGAGGAGAAGTAAGGGAGAATTTTTCTATGCCGGGCTACATACGAGAGAATAGGATGCGCGCACATTTCACGCTTTATGCGGCCACCGCAAAATCGATCGTCGACGATCGAATCCCACGGATGGAGGAAATAGCGTACCTCTGTTTTTCCTACAAATTGAATTCGGTCCACGTTAAATATTATCGGTTATTAAAAGCGACGTCGTTTGCGCGCCCGTATGTATGCATGTGTGCGATCTGTCGATATTTTTCTGCTCCATGAACACTCTCTTTGGGAATTTCTCTCTTTTTCCCTCTCTCCCTCTCTCTCTCTCTCTCTCTCTCTTTTCCTCTCTCCCTATTCTCTCCATTCCCCCATTCCCATTATTCGGTCTCTTCATCGTATCCCACCTCCCTGTCCCGTCCTACTTTGCCTGGGTTAATTCCGCGGGTTACTCTCGGTAGGGAAGGTCGGCGGTGTTGGTTTCCAGATCATAGCCACGCAATATATAGATCCGGAGCGACATATCGATCGATGTGGACGAAAGCGGAATAATAATTTGCACTGTTATTGCGAACCCATCCGACGAAATCAAACCGGGCCGGCGCGTTCGCCCTCTTGTTCCACCCCCTCGCCCTGCATCCCTATGTCCGGGTGTTTGGCCTCTCTTTTCTTCTCTCTTTCTCTCTCTTGATCTCTTCAGCTCTTCTTGTTCATTATCTCCACCCATCTCCGCTCTCTATCTCTCTCTCTCTTTCTTCCATCCGTCCTTTTGAAGGTAGAGTAAATGCTTTTATTGATTCCCTCCACACTCTTGTCCCCCCTTTTTTGTACCGGCCTCTACACATACACACGTTAGGCACACGCTTTGTTCGACGGATGAGTGGAACAGCTACCAATATGCGAATGACAAGTGGCAATCGATTGGAACTCATCGTCTCCTCGGTGGCGCCTAGCTCGTCGACGCCCCAAAGACGTTTCGCGTCG
Organism: Temnothorax curvispinosus; assembly: GCF_003070985.1. Taxonomy (NCBI): domain Eukaryota; kingdom Metazoa; phylum Arthropoda; class Insecta; order Hymenoptera; family Formicidae; genus Temnothorax; species Temnothorax curvispinosus. Next base: position 680,943 of record NW_020212234.1, on the reverse strand, counting down.
GTAGAAAAATACTCCCGACATGTACTTGCCTCGCCGTAATGGCTTCATCGTCGTAGACATAATGGCATTCTCCAGACAGTGGCAAGCGAGAGACAATCCCGCATAATCTCGCGCGACATATTTGATTTCACTTAACGTCCCGACAAACCTTGTAGTTTTCGTGAGGAAATAACAAATGATGAACTTTAAAAAACACTTCTTTCAGTTACCCTGTTATACACATTTGTTTTAATAACGCATGATTATCATTTCTAATATTCGTCACGTAATTTACATTCCCGTCGTATTCGCGTGTCCGCGCGTAAAAGTGGTTTCGTTTCGTTGGCGAAGGATTGATAAATAATTAATAAATTTCGCAAATAACTCCGTACATAACTTCGATGTTATTGTTGAGAGATTTGTCGGAAGAGCAGGAACGGCTGGGAGAATTGCGAGCGAGGTGAGCAATCTTGGCCGATGTCGGGGTAGCACGAGGGAAGTACGGTTTACTTCAAAAACTTTTTACCGGTAGCCAGCGGGCACTTTAAATAATCCTTCTGCACGCGGATATTAAATTTCTTACCGTGGCTCGCCGTGAGTATGGCCAGGGTGCCATAGCAGTCCGTTTAAACGGTACACTTTGTCCGCAAGACCGGGGATTGCTGCGGTATTACATATATACATATATATATGTATGCGCGTATGTATCTTGTGGTCCTGTGGCCGTTTAAACTCTATTCGCGAGTTCCGTAAGAAACCCTTAAGGCTAATTGAGACGACTTTTTCACGGAGGCGTTATTTCACGCTCTGAAAGACGCGCGACGGCTCTCGATATCGAGCGTGTCGATCGCGTTTGAGATTAGTTTCTTCGTTGTGGCTTTTGAAGAATAAAAAAAGAGTAATGGACGTAACAAGTTGCACAATGTTGCGCGGAGGAAAGCGAGAGGAAAATTTTTCACTGAAAAAATCAAGCACGAGAGTGTAAAGATGAGAATTCGCCTAATTAGAACCAAGTGACCGACAACCGCGCGAGTCCGTTTGAACTTTCGATCGGCCCTTTCCTCTCCTTTCCGTAGACGAGTTTCGTCATTAGCGGATTTGCGGAGCGTTTCTCAAGAGCCACGCAGGACGTATTGAATATTAACGGACGCTCTCGTAAAAATTCTCAGAGTTGGCAAAGTGGTTTTGCGTTGTCGCTCGTCGACTTCGAGTACGCACCGGGACGTTAAGAACGCTCGCTCTGCCTGCAAATAACGGCAGAGCTTTGAATTTTAATGCGCCGCGCCGATGTCGCGACATCAGGCATCATTTTGAAGAGCACAATATTTTCGCAAGATTAATCACAACGGCGCCGACAACGCCGCCATTCTCCCTTATCGTAAAATTAAATGTCACTGTGGAAATGAAAGCCGTTTTTTTTTATATTCCACTTCTTGTGGCCAGTATCCTCGAACAATTAATCGTTACCATCAGTTTGGATTAAACTTATTTTTTTTATGTCCACGTATAGCAATAGCGTTGTAAAGGTCAATTAATCGTAGTAACAGATATCTGTTAATCAGCTGTCTTGTCAGAAATGTCCGAGCAGTTAAGCGACAATTAATTAGTAAAATATAAATTCTCTACTTTCAAAAGTATTTCCGTTTGCATGGAGTGCACGACGGGAGTTGTATGAATGCGAGGTATAAACGCGAGGGAAGTGATCCCTCATGAAAAAAATATGAGGCAAAATTGCGGAATAAAATATTTTCATAAGAGACCGCGTCTCCGAGGAAAAACCGGCTTCAAGCTGCCATGTATACGTTCATTTAGGTAAGTGAGATACGCCAGTCGTGTCGCAGAGACTGGGGGAGACTGAACCATCTTTCTGAAACTACCCTACATAGCTATACGGGTAATGCGCACGGTGCCGGCATTGTAATTGTGAGGTTGGGGAAGGACATTCACCGCGCACATTCGGCGCTTCATGTGGGCGTCTGATAATGAACCGTATTTATCTGATACGCGGAACATATTCATCTCTCATGTATGCGCGAGATAAGATGGGAATCGGGGACGCCGCGCCGGTCGCGCAATGGAAATGCAAGTCCAATGTTAACGCTCTTGAAATGTAGAGATATCCCATATACGTTATCCATTGTTTATCTCAGATTTTTAATTAGAACTGATGAATCAAAAATGACGGTCTAAAATTGGAAATATTTGAAAATAATTCTCTAATAAAGGCAAGAAGAAATCTAATCATTTGCTCGAAAGCTATAAAAATAGTGAAAGTAAGAATATAAATATTTTAAAACAATAGTAGTGTACAAATTCTTTTTGCAACGAAAGACTGAATGTTCTATTAAATCACATCAGGTTTTAGAATACTGTACTAAGCCGAGTTTTCTCCACACAAAAGTTGGATTAGGCGTCTTATAAGTCATCCTTTTCGTTATTATGTTCCTTTGACATTTCGACGATATATCGTCTGATCGTACCGATTATTCCGGGACACCCTGTACAGTCGCTGAATCGGTACAAATCGCTCTTTGAGAGGGCCCTCAGAGAAAATTATTTGCGTCGAATCGCTCGATGTTCCCCCTCCGGTATATCGATGTCGAAATACAGCCCGCAAAAATAATCCAGCCCGGGGGCAGGTAGCGTTTATACGAGCGCGACGTTTCTCTTTCCAGCGTTACGCTCGGACAGAAATATGGTCGATCCGGCAGCTATTTTCTCTGCGGTCCGGCTACAGCCGGCAAACAGCCGGGGCCGCAAACCTCCGCGGATTTTCTCCCCGCTCGCGCTCTTTGCGATCGCGCAACGTGTGCCGGTGCCCGGCACACGAAGATCTTCGAAATGCAGGCGGGCGCGCGCCATTAATTACGGCGTATCCAATTATTCTTCGTTACGGTGCAGGATGATATATCGGCCAACCGATCCCCATTTTGTTGTATCGCGCGTCGAAGCCCGCATCGCGCGCATCCACCGCGCGATATACACGTTACGCTGCGGGAATATAATCCCTCCTTCATAACAATTATATAACAATGCTAATGCCGTAACAATGGACGCGATAACGAGGAACAGCCTCGCGCGGAATATCGCTCGACGCGTTCTCGCGTACACGGGGGTGTCATATGCTGCGCGAGAAGCTTCATGAAATGAACTTGAAACGTTGATACAGTAGCTGGGTATTGATTAAACGGGACGGAAAAATCTTGCGCTTTTTTATTCAACGAAGCTTTTTTTAAATGCCTCTCTCTTTCTCTCGTTTTTCTTGCTCCAACGCGATGCTGTAAAGGTAGAGGGACGCTTTTCACGTGCTTTCACGCTTTTTACGTTAATATATGCGTTATGTTACGTTTCTACGACACCCTGTGTACTAGACGCAAATCGCTACGAACTTGTTAATTGCGGACCACTGTCTGAACAACGGACGGCATAATGCCGAGTCATTGGGATGCGGCAAGGGCGCTAGACGGTAGTCTAACCGCGTAGGCGACGTCGAAACAAGACCACTTCATAGCTGTGACTGAGCAGAGTCGAAGGGGCCAAGGCGGGGTTATACGTCGATTACTTCATTAATTAGCCTGGCTGAAGGCTCTCGGTTCCTCTCCCTCTTCGTCTCTCTCTCTCTCTCTCTCTCTTCTCCTATCTTTCCCTACGCTCAGATTCACATCGACGGCTAATCCACTCCTGCGGGTTTGCGCCGACACCCGCGGAGTTTCCACTTTTTGCCGTGGAAAACGCGACCCGTCATCTTACTTGCCGCGCGGGGATCTTCTTGTCGGGACAGGCCTTGGGAAATGTTTTGCAGTGTCCAGCGGGTAATCGATTTTCCACTCTGGTCGTCCACTCTCTGATGCGTTAAGCTCGATATACGTGCGGGTTTTCCGACGTAAAGTTGCACTTAATTCATAACAAATTGTTCTAAATAATACCATCTAAATTACTTCGCAAATAAATAATGACTTTTACTGCTTTATATGTCCCTTAGATATTTTTGAGATTGTACAAGGTGAGATTGCGCAAGGAAACCCGTAACATTATATCGCGTTCAAATAACGTCAAATATTCAACAATTTATATGAGCGAAGGGTAAAAGATGATTTAACGCTTCGTCCTCGAATGCGAAGCTTATCCCGTGGATAGATAAAGATCGTCATTGTCAACCGATCTCTCCGCGATACGGATCGTGATTCGCAAGTTCCGAGACGTCCAACGGATTTAAAGCTTTTGCGGCGGGATTAAAGGTTACCCAGGGGTTAAGGGTCGAACGGTAGAGCCGAGTGCTACCCTCGTTGCATTAATTCAACACGACTACCTCGGATAACGTGTACCGTACGGTTTCACCGTGACGCTGTATACGAGCGTTATTTTATTTCGTAAAATTCTCAGACGATAAATCTACAATGCGTTTTTTTTTACGCTTTAATCGCCCGCTTAATAAATTGTATCCTCCTAACGATGATGGGAGAGAATCTTTCCGTCATTTCGAGCACGAAAGCGTTCCTCGAGCTCCTCCTCGCTTCCTCCCGCCCGTTCTTTATTTCGATAATTAAATCTCTCTTCTGCATTGTCTACGATCAAAGCTCTCGGCCTGTTTGCTCGTTGGAGGAATAATAAAACCGGAGCACTTTTAATTTATATAATTTACAAAGAGTCAAAATAAGAAATTGATTCTGTTGATAGAACTACGAACTACGACGCGCGCACGTCCATTGGAGAATTATCGTTCCGGAAATATCACGAACGTTGTATCAACCATTGCAGATATCTTTAGCCGCAGATTTCTCTTTATCGAAATAAATAGATATCTAGGTATGGAAATAACTTTGAGCTATTCTTTCTAATCTCTTCTTATATTGAAGAACTCGCAAGATATAAAAAAAGATATAAACGTTAGTAAAAAAAATTAGATGTCATTATTTTTTTAAATTACACTGTAAACATACGTTTCAAGCTTAAAATATGAAATAAAATTACGCGATAATAAATTATGTCACGCTTGACGCGACAGACGAAATTTATCGCTCGTATTATCATATACAATATATACATCATGCGAAACATTGCTCTAGGTTTTCCCACGTGCATGTTTATCCCAATAATTGTGTCGCGTCGCGTCGCATCGCATCGTCCTACGTCGCTTATCCCCCGAAAGCTACCGCAATCTGGATCAAAGCCGTTGTAGGTACGTGCGGGCCGACTCGAGGAGCAATCCTTCTTGCCAAACTGACGGGCTAACGTACGAGATTTCCTCGCCTGGCTGTTCCTCTATCCCGATCGTGTTCAACATCCATCTCGTTTTTTTCCCCCGAGAACGGGGAACGAGAGCACGGTCCGGTCAGGATTCGGAGGGGGAGGAAAAAACGGGTTCATTGCGACTGGGTGGCTCGTATCTACGATTTATCCAGTCGCGGATTGCCTGCGCGGAAATCGGGGCCGATCTAATTTCGTGCGCGCGCGCGCGCGCGTGACCCCGACGAGGAAGCTCCTATCTCTAGCTGATGGCTCGATCTCGTATCTGGCCGATCTCTATCCTTGTACCCCGGGCTCCGAGTGCGAATTCCGGCCGGCGCATTTCTCGGCCGTTAAGTGTCGGAAAACAGAATTACGAGGTCTGGGAATATTTTTCAAGTACTCGGGACACAATGCTCCTTCAACGATTCTATCTCCCTTGACGATCGTGTTAAATTACTGCGCGCGCATTAATTTGAATTTTCTTAGAAATTTATCGCTCCCTTGATATCCTAATATTGAATACAAGGATCGTTTTCTTTTTCATCAAGAATCGTTTTAAAAGGTTCTTGTACGGCGAGGAATATTCCTCTGCCGCTGAGCGTTTGTATCTCTTCGGCGGGGAAAGATAAATTACGCATCGCTTTGCTCGATTTAAATTCAGCACGGTGCATCCCGTCCATGAAGAGTTTCCCTTTTTCCGTTTTAACTTTAGCTCTCCTTCCCGCGGTTCTTAACTATGACGTTCGGATAAAAACGCGAGACACGAAAATGGCTATAAAATGGAATTTGATACGGAATTGTGGGATAGGATCGAACTCGGAGCTTCTCCCTCCGCCTTTTGTTCTCGCGGAATAGCCCCTCGCAATTACACTCGCGCAAAATACGCTGACTATTATTCCGTGATAAAGCAAATGTGTTTTCTCGAGTATCATCCCGCAAACATTATTTCGCAATGCGGCGTCCTTTCCCCCTGCAAAATATTATTTGTTTTATTTGCAAGAGCATTCGCAAAAATTTGCGTACTTCACGCAGAAGAGAAAGAGGGAGAGAGAGAGGGGGGAGGAAACACCGTTATAACCAAACCCAGCGATTTCTCAACGAGAAAACTCCGATAATTTTTGTCGTTACAATACGCATTTTCCCTATGCATACACATATATGCGCACGTCATGTTATTCACACAAATTTTTAGAGCGATCGTAAAACATGTAATCGTCGAAAATGATAATATTCACCGCCGTACTCGTTACGCGCGCATTCGCGTCGAGTTTCTAATGACTCGGCCGCGTTTGAGAATTCTGCGTGACGCTCATCGATAATTGTAGCAATTATAATTAGAACGTTCCCCTCTGGCCCTTCTCCCCGAATATAACACCGTTTGCAGCGCGGGACGGATAACGGGTGGCGCGGGCCGGATAAAATCCATTCTGCGTAATCCGTCATGTCCGCATTTATCCGTCATTAATTCAGCTGCGATTTTAATTGACAGAACAGCTACTACGCCCGCTCGCCCGCGGCTTGCACAGTGTTTATATTATCGATTTTGCAGTACGTCCACCAACCACTGACCAGGCGATGAGCGGCGGCTCACTCGCGTCTACTCGCGATTGATGCAATGATAACTATGTCTGTCTGCGTCGATAAACCGGAGAATGCGGATCGTTAAAGCGAGGCAAGCGAGATTGTACAGCGAAATTTCCGAAAATTCAGATAGCGTCAGATTATAATATAATCACGCCGAAACAATACGAACAATTCAAATTTTCATTTAAAATTTAGACGCGTAACAAACATTTTTCAGATCTTGGCAAAATCTTTTTTTTATAACATCTCTCCAGAATTTTCGGTTTTCTCAAATTTTCTCCTATTACTTTTGTATAAACCTCAAGTTATCTTTCAGCCAATACGATTTTAATATTTAACGAAATTATATTTTCCTGCTATTCATAAATTTTTATTAGTTCGTGCATCCGGGAATTAATACAAAAAGATTCTAAAAATTTCAAAAACTATCAAATTCTTCATAAATGTATCTACACGGATTCTCTTTTCAAAATCTAATAGATTCTTTTTGTAACCAATTGCAAGGTATTAGAGTAAATACTGTTAATCCCGTTGATCGCCATCGAACGCAGAGCGAATTACCTTCGTTATTATATCGCCGTGGGGAATTTTATGATATTTTCCTCCAGTGTATAATGGCGGTTTAATCAACACAATATCGCGCGAGTGTCACATATAGGGTGGTTCAAACACTTGATACAAAATAACGATCAGCTTTCGTTTTTTTATTCTTTTCGATTCGGAAAGTAATACGAGGGCGACGAGCTGGAAGATCGCCCGTGTTTGTTACACAAGACACATTTTTCAAATTTGGTCCCGTTTTGCAAAATAAAACGACGAATCACGCGACTCATTAAGTTCCCTCTATTGCAAAATAGTGCAATGTTCCGTGCGTAATGTAAGTTTCATGTTTACGGTAATCTTTTCGCATTAGCGAATTCGTGTTCGCAGCGTGAAAGCGACAGTTAAAATATCAGGAACGAACATCAACGACGATGATATTTGAATCCTGATCGTCCCCCAAAGTTTCCAAACTCCCAGGAGATCGTCGAGCGTATCGGGACATTCGGGACTTCTCTGCCGCGCAATCGAAATCTCCTTTCCAATTTTAAATAACGCATTTTTCGCGTTAAAGTTAATGGCGTTTAAAAATTCACGATTCATTCGCTTAATCCGGCGTCTCACCGGTTTGGCGGCCGGAGGGTTAATGCCGCTCTCAAAAGCGCCGCATTAAATGTTTATTGTTCGTCTACTCAAAGGCCACTTCGCCTAGTCGTACGGCTAGTTTCACGAGGTTAACCTAGCGGGAAGCCAGCGACGGTACCGCAGAGAGGGTAGGCTAAAACCGGAGTCTAGTTTCGTTCGGCGGCGGCCGCCGCGCCCGTCCCGGCAAGTGCCCATCCCTTCTGAATATTTTAGGAAGTACGCGCGCGTGTATCCCACCTCATCCCTTGCCGCATTATACCGGGCTCGGTGGACCCAGGCGAGCGCGTACAATCCCGAGATACAGATACACCCACACGATTAAATTCGTATGTGCGTCTGGGAAAACTGTGACTCGGGAAAATTGTAGAGAACAGTCGGAAAACACGTAGGAACATGGAAAACATCGCGAAATCCACCAACTCGCGGATTCTCTTGCGGTGTCTACCCAGGAAATTCGGCGAGAACGCGCCTCCATCTCGAAAAACTGGATCTTAATCAATGAAATCTTAAAATAAGAACGTTTTGCAATTATTTCGGAACGATTTAAAATAGATTCTATGATCGTAATCTCATTTGCTTGTAGTTCGAGATTTTTACGTCCGCTTTTGTTGTCATTACGATGGTTCAACGTCGTTTCTCGTTTCTAAAATCGAGATTCTGTGAATTGAGACGGCAATGCTTACATCGATTGATCCGGCAAATCATGTTCGGCGGCCAGTCGCAGATCTTCCAGTGCAAAATGGTATTCTTTGAGGGCCATAAAGATCTCGGCTCTTCCCAACAGCGCCAGGGGCAACGACAGACCCTGATCAACCGTCTTGTTTCTACCTGAGACAGATATTGTCGATACCGTATGATTTAAAAAAATATCGCTGCTCGGCCTTGAGACCCGGTAATCAATTACCGTCACGAACATAAACAATTTATCGACACAAAGCCAATGAAGCCATGAAAACGTGAGGTCTTTCGACCAATTGACGAATATGTTGCTAGAAAATGCGGCGAGTAAGATTTAAGTATTTATTCCACTTCTGCGGATTTGGCGCGACACCAGAACGTATGCTATCAACTCGACGACGCGTATTTCAGATCTACGCGCGCATTATAAATATAGAGAATTCATAGATTAGAAATATTAAAATATTCATTTGAGAAAGAATCGGCTGAACCTCACATGTAACGTAGATATATCAAATAGCCTTTGATTCTCCAGCCTAATTTATGCTTTAGTTCAATATAAATCTAAATTAATTAGCAATTAATAATTAAATCAAATAAATAGCAATTATATTATATTTGTAGTAAATAATAATTATATATAATTTAATTAAACATTCGTATAGTTGCGTTCTAATTATTGGAACAATACAAGTGTATTATTTTATATTGGCACAAAACTAAGTTTCAACGATTGTGAATAATGTTAATTAATGATCCGTCTTAACAATCGCATCTAATTTAATCGCGTCAGTCTGGCATACTTGTTACAGATAATTCATGCAGTAAATAAATGTCAATTATCCAGACAAGGTGCGGGACGGTGATATATCTGCTGCATGTCAACATAGAATTTTTGAATAAAGAAAAATGTAAACGAGATATTAAAAGTAGTATAAGCGATGTAATAAATGACTATAAGTAACAATACATACAGTAAAAATAAATTATAAATCTTTTTTTCGTTCGGATAATGGATGTTCTACCGCGATTTGTAAGTGACCTGGTTGAGGTGCGCGCAGGACAGCCTGACTGAACAGTAAAAGGGCCTTGTCGTGTTCGCCGACGGCGCCGAGCTGGTATCCTTCGAGTCGCCTGCGTCTGGAGATCTCCGCATCCTTGTCTCTGAAAAGGGGCTTCACCTTTGCGAGCGTGTCGGCCACGACGTCTTTTACTTTCGCGTCGGTGAAGACCGCCCTCATCCGTCCCTCGTCGTCATCGATCCGGCCGAATATCTTCGACGTCCAGGTATCGCCCGCGGTTTCCATCACGTGCCCGCTGAAATCATGGAAGAATCCCTTCCGGCCGGAGCGCAGCGTCTCCGACGAGCAGAGGGTCCTGTAAAATTCATCCTGATCCTGCATTCTTGTGCACGGAAGGACGCCCGGCGCGGCGTGCCGTGTCTCGTGAAATCCCTTTGTGCCGCGTTCCTCTTTCTCCGTGACTTCCCCGCGTTCCGTTAACGAGATCCCTGTATGCGAGCGAATCGCCTTTAGACGAGCTGAAAAACGGCCCGTCCGCGTTTTTATATCGCAGATTAGTGTACCCACTTAGTTTGTTACGATTGCGCCGCTTACACAAGTCGACTTCTCTCTCTCGCCATTCTGTTCCATTTTATTTTTAAGGGTACAGTTTTATATATTTTCCGCTACTTATTACCTCTCCTTTTGGCCTGTCTTTTTGTAAAAGCGTCCTTTTTGTACGCGCGCGAGAGAAGAATTTATCTCTTAAGATTTTTATCTTAATTTACCTCTCAGTTATTACGCTCTTATTCGGTATCCCAGTTTTCTTAATACTTTCAGCTAATTATGTTTTGATTAAATCTTCTTGTATATTTCTACTTCTTGCGAGAGACGAATTTCTCCGGCATACAATCAATTCCCTTCGCTGTCTCTTTTACTTCTTTATGCGCAGCAGTTGTCGATGTACCGACTAGAAGTCCGCCTCGTTACTCCCGACGTTGCCATCTCGTTCTCCTCGACCAATCCTTTTGAATATTACACGAGCTGGATGTTTCGGTATTTTGTATCTGCCGTCGGATGCGTGCGCGACTCTGTTCCGCGAACTCTCGGGATTAAGAAGTAGCTGTTAGATAAATCGCGGTGGGAGCAACGATCAGAATATATATAAGGAGCTCGATGTAGATATTTTGTTCGCGAAAATGCCACTAGATCCGCGCGTAATAATTTTATACACAGACTCTGATTTCAGTCCGAAAGAAACGTTGGAAGAGCGCGAGTCCGAAAAAAGTCATTCCGCCGTGCTGAATCATAAAAGGCCGAGGAGGACTGGACGCGCGGGCAGATTCCTATTCTCTCGTCTCGAGTCCGTGGAATTAAACGACTCTATTCGCCCGTGAGAAATAGCCACTCGGGGATTCTCTATCAAGAAGCAGCGAGACCCGAATTTAAGAGGACTTCCTCCTTCGCCAGACGAGTCCTTCTTCGCAAATTGGTTGACTGCTAGAATATCGGACGTTTGTATTCTTTTCGGTCCTTCCGCTATTTACTTCTGCTTACATTTGTTTCGTCAAACAAATAAAAGTAGACGATAAAATCAATGCATAAATTATTACTTAACACGTATTTAGGATCCAGTCGAGTTACAAATTAAAATGTTGTCGATTTGAATATATTATTTTTGGTTACAAATTAAAATTCGAACATACGTTCACGATAATTAATGGGCAGCACATTTTTTTACGGTATCTGTGCGGCGAAAAACTTTCGAAAAACTTTTACTCATCGAAATTATATCGGTTTTAATTCCCGCTTTAAATCCTGCTTTAGTCCACTGCTTAAACGCTTAAGTAAAGTTCACTTGAACGGCTCGTTTGACTGTCTTTTACGCAAACTTTTCACTTCTCCTCTTCAACCATTCTGAACCTGCATCCCGATTTCTTTCCGATTTCCTCTTCGTTGATTCGCAGTTTTGGAGCACGACGACCGCGGCCGAGGGACACCCGAGTGCATACGGAATGACTGAAACGGATTACCGCCGGCCCACCATCCTCTCTCCTCTATCTCCACTTGGTGAGTAAAACTTTAAAGATCCTCGACCGCTCTCGTTCACCGCGAAAACCGCAGTACCCGGGGATTCCTCACGTCTCTCTCGCGCCGACTCGATGCTTTATGAGGGGTTTACTTTATAGACACGAACGAGGTATTAGAACGGAATACCGGTATTAGACTGAAGACGCCGCTAGAATGCGAACGAAAGGGAGGGACAAATGTATGTGCGTATATGTATAGCGAAAGGGACAAAGATAGAACGTTGCTAAGGAGAGAAGCTCTCTTTCCTCTTTTACTCTCTCTCTCTCTCTCTCTCTCTTTTCTCTCTTTCTCTATGTCTAGAACAGCTAGAGAAATAATTTTAGACACGTTCTATTTCGATCGTAAACGGTTCGCGTTCGCTCCTCATCGCAGAGTCCTCTGGCTTCGTCCGTTCGCAAGCGTCGAGTAATCGTGAAACGCCACGAAAAATGTCTCGTCGATAACGACATTCTCGATCCCGACGTCGTCTGGTCCTTCCACCGTCACCTCGCCTCCTTTTTTCACCGTCGTTCCGTGCGGTCTTACTCCGGCGTCGCCTCTTGAGTCGACGCAGAAATCCTACCCCCGATATCCACCCCCGTCACTGTCCGTTCCACCACCATAGAGCCCCATTATAGCCCAAGAAAATTTATCGTCGAACGTCCTTGATCTCCCTTCCCGCCTCTCTCCCTGACGACCTCACCTGCTTGCGGTGGAAAATACCTGGATTCGAGTAACTCGTAAATCGAACTAGCCGTGTAATAAAGTCGTACCGTGACGTTCCTCGCTCTTCAGAGTTTCCGCATCTTGCGACTTTTTGCTATTGTGCGCCGAGCGAAATCTTCGAGCTCCCGTGTGCGAGACGTTCTTACGTGACTTTCCCCCTCGGCCGCGGCCGCTTAATGGCGAGCTAGATCCAACATCGTCTTGGGTGGTAAATCTTAGTTCCTTGAATTTCCATGTGAACTATGTAATTGCGTAACTAACGCAAATGATTGATATTTTGGAATTTACTGTTTTGGATTATTACAGTCTCGCATTATTTATTTTAAATTTTACCTTTTAAATTTAATATTTAAAATCTTTTTAAGTTTGAAATTTATGATCTCAGAATATCGACATTTAACAAAGCCTTAAATTTAATTCTTGACATTTTTCAAATTGACAATTAACAATTTTTAATGTTTAAAATTTAAAACTGTAAATTAAAGAATTTAAATTAATTAAAAAATTGTATTTAAAAAATTAAGTTCTTTTACCTACAGTAAAATTTCACGCACACTTTTGCATATTATTTTTTGGCAACCGATTTTCAGCTAATTTGATGTTTATTCTTCTCTTTTTTTTTTACGCTGGGAAGTCGACTACCGAGTTATATGGCCCGGTAGCCCCCTCTTTATGAGAGGGCGAAGACCCCCCTGCCTCCGGGGAGAGGCAAGGGGAGTGTCGGATTTTTACCGACTAAAACTCAGCGGATATCCCTCTCGGCGTGTTTGGATGGAAGGGGAACGGGTAGCGTGATGATTCGTCCGCCGCCCCTCCCCCTGCGCCACGTCCTGACTGGACGTTCCTCTCGGAGGGGAAGAAGGGGGCTGTGTGCCCTCTCGGCCCATATCTAATTATCTAATAATTCATGATTACAAATAAAGGACAAACTCTTTCTAAGCTTGTACAAACAAGTGGATAAGAAAATACTGTTAACAATTTATCGCAATATTATAATTATTTTATAAGTTCATAATGTTATTTCAATTAATTTTAAATAAACTTTGCTTAATTATTTTAATTAAACTCAGCTAGAATGATACATAATGTTAAACAGGAAAATTGCAAAAATAATAAATCTTTCTCTCGACATATCCGCTGGACTCTATTTTGAGAAAAAAATTCATGATTAGAAAGTAGGACCGTTGAAAAGAGACACTCTATATAATTTCTCAATTATGTCTCTCGTAACTTTTCACTGCACTTTTCTTAAAGTATTTCGGGCACGGTTTAAAGCGAAGTCCGTAGAGCCCGGTCGGGTCATTTGGCCTGAGAGAATTTGTACATCGCACCGACGTTCACCATCCTTGAGAACGTAAAGTATCGATGCTGCTCCTCTGATGAAATATCGACACTTGACTTTTTGGCGTAAATGGAACCTTTCGCGCGGTAACGTCATATGAAATTCCCGAAGGACCGTCGGCAGTTGTATCGATTTAACGTCCGACCACGTATGCCCCGTTAGTTGTCATATGCGTGTCAGGTGCTCGCCTTATCTATTCACAATCCCGCTCATATTCTTCCCCGAAATGTATGAATTTTTCAGTATTGTCGTCGCAAGATTCTCTCTTTCTTCTTGTTACGAGAGCGTGGTAAAAGTTCTCTCGCGGGGTGAGATATCTGGCGCGCCTGTATTAAATTATTATATCCAAGACTTTCCGCGCTTCTGCCCGCGTTACTTCGTAATCGCGGATTTTTCGATCAATTTGTACCTTCGCGTCCCGCAAAGAAATGTGACCGCAATTTCCGTTCCCGGCAACTGATTGCTGAACAACAAACTAGGAATAGCATTGCGTGATAAACGGCGATTGCTAATGTATTTAATAGTCAACGTAATTGGTTTATTGAGTTAAAAAATGTCCTCGTCTATGTGTCATGATTCCCTTACCTTCCTCCTTTCAATCCTATATATATATAAGATAAAGTTCCTTCCACCAAGAGGTTTAGACGAACCCCGATAGGTATTAAATTCTGCGGGCAATCACTATTTTTTTTTCTTCTTTTTTGAAACACCGATTCTCGTGCAGCGCGGTCGTTTCTCGTGCGTGTTTTTTTTTCCGGTAGAGGAAACGCTCGCTGACGGCATATCTTGCCGAGGATTCGCGATAATCGGGTCGATTTATGAGCCAAGATGGGAAGTTATCGCGGTACTGGTAAAGCAAAACGTTGGCAGCTTTATCGGTCTCGAATTCTCTCCCGTGAATTCTATAGGAACTTCAGGAAGAAATGTTTGGTAGATTTATCCGGCCGTTCAGCGTAGTTAATAATTGATACATCTGTTAGCTCGTGCGCCATATATTTAACTATTACGAGATAACAACGGTGATATCATAACACACGTTAAACAGGACATTCGCGTGCGATACGCGCGCCAAAGCGAAGCTCCTCCGTAATTCGTAGTTAAGATCATGGCGGCCGTTTAATTCGTACAGACGCTAAATGGCGTTCTTTTTTTTGCCGGGTAAGGCAAGCCATTTCGCGTGTTGGGGCAGAAAGACGCGGCTGATTCGCGTAATTCGAGCAAATTGCACAATAATGCCGGCGGAATATTCGCCGAGGGATCTTAATGGTATTTTTATCGACTTTTCTTCCAACATTGCGGCGCGACCGCTTTCGTGCGGCTGTCTGACGAAAAAAAAATACACAAAAAATGTCGTAGGGTCTACCGCGAGGGGAAGAAACCTCCTTTGCCCCTTCGCTCTTCACGCACATTACGGGGCGTGTACACTTATTTCTAATGAACCTTACCAGTACTTACGTTAGTTATTCAAATTAATTTCCCCCCTATGTGTGTGTACTCGCCTCTTTTAATCGCAGCGCGCCGTAAGGGCGCGAAATTACCATCGCACCCTCTTCGGCCAAACACCTCGTCTCTGCACATCCTGTCCCGCAACGCTGACTACTGTCATTAAATGCAAATTTCGCACGGCCGGTAGGGCAACTAGAGACTGAAGTTTAAACCGTATTTAGTGAAGCGTTATTGCTGATTAGGAGCGGAACAGGTGTATTTCCGGAAGTGGTGACATATGATTACCACGATGAATCCTAGGATCCATCACTTACAATTGTCTGCATGTCTCAATCTACGTTGTATCCCATCCTACACTTTGCGTATTCATTCTATCTACGAAATATTGAGCAAGAGACGCATCGAGAAATATTCTGATGACATACAAAAATTCGCTCATCGGGGTGCTATCGACGCAGTTAATAATATTATCGGTATTCTAACGAGCTGAGTCGATCTTTATTAGCGTAGATTTTCAGCCTGATTGCGTCCACGCAAAGAGTTATCAGATCGATTCTCGCTTATGTCGGCGTATTGCATATTACTCGTCTTTTGTGACACATGCAATCCGATCTCTAAACACACGACACCAAATGAAACGTTGTTGCACCGCTCATTACGGTGGGCGTCGCAAAATGCCGTAATATTACCAGATAAGCACTTTTCGAAAAAAAAGAGAATGAAAAAAACATTTGTAAATCTATCTATATATCGCGGGCCTCGCGCGATGGAGGCGCGTCATTATCTCAGCATAACATGCATAATTAACAAGAAATTCTTGAACATTTTTATTCGTTTTATTTGACAATAAGAATTCTTATATCGTAAGCATAATTATTTAGAGATATCTGGACACGCGAGACAGCGTTATCGGAACTTTTATGTAACTTTTTTTCACATTTTAATAAGATGAAGGCGTTTTAATGACACTCAGCGTCCCGTCAGCGCTCTTTTATCGCTCTTATAAAGAGCACTCTCGCGTCTCTTTCGCAATCTCTTTTTATCAATTTACCGTCCGTCACACACAGGGACGATCGACTGATATCATATTCGCCGGTGTCACATTAGCTCACACGACCTCCTTGACTGAACGTGACCGGAGCGTGCGCGTAACGAGACGTTCGCTTCTGTAAAACTCGTCATGCGCAAGCGGATTCTTTTCTTCGTAGCGCGGCTTCTTGCGTGGTGCTCGTGGCGCGGGCCACGAATTTTTGTTTTTTGTGTCCTTCGATAAGCCGCGGATTCTTTCTTCGAGAGAGTTTCTAGTGCGTCAGCGCGCAGTCATCAATCTCATCGCGAGCCAGCCGGAGAGCCCGTCAAGCTTCTTTCGCAACATTTGATGATAAGTCAACGAGCTCGAAAAATGCGATAAAATATGCTATAATGTACGAAGAAAACTGCTGGCATGCATTCACTTCTTTATGCTCTCTAATCTAAATTCTATCTTAAATCACATTTAAGTACGTCGTATGCAACACCCCGCGATTTTTAATCCCCTGTAGAGGTCTATTTATTTTATTACTGTGAGTTTAGAAGTCTGAATTACAAAACGTAATAGATAGACATTTTAGAAAGTCAATAGCGATCGACGCATGTGTGCACGAATAAATAATAATTATACGAATGTAGAATAAATATTAATCGTAATAAGTGACAACTTATAATTAATAAATTTTTAATTATCCACCCTCCTCCAAAGAATGCTAAATTTCTTGATTTACTTGAAAAGAGCTTTTGTGATTAAACGCGGAAAATGCAGATGCCAAAAATACACAAGAACTTCACGTGAGAGAACTGAAAGCATCTTGTTCAAATCATCCTACGGTCTGCAGCAGTATGGTTTTTGGGGGTTCCAAACGGCGATCTTGCAGCCATATGTAATCCGGGCTATCCGTGGGCAGTTCCGTACTGAAACCGTCGCATCTCCGCAAACTAGTTTATGCCGAGAACCGCGCAATAAATTATCGTGAACGGCCCTTCCGGGACCGCTTTTCGCGATGTATAATGCGCCGGATACGCTCGCGGAAAGCACTTTACGCAAATGAGAAGAAAACGCGCCTCCCATCCCGCCTTCTCGAAGATGAAAATCGATTTTTGAGAGCCGGCGAACCCCGGGCATCTCTTCCCCTTTCGTTCCTCTCGATTATCGATCTTCCGTATCAGGTATATTGCACGAATGCTTTATTTCCACATAAATCTAGCCCTCAGTGACAGAGGGTGAGACAGAGAAAGAGAAAGAGAGAGAAAGAAAGAGAGAGAGAGAGAGAGAGAGAGAGAGAGAGAGAGAGAGAGAAAGAGCAAAAAAGTGAGATAAAAGTTACTCGAATCTTATTTATACTTCTCGTTGCTAGACTTAGAGGAATTTAATTCCCAGAGCAGAGAAAATATCTCCATCGGTCTATCGATTGTTTGGCTCTCTTCTCGTATTCTCGTGCGCGCTCAACATATTTATTCGCAGCGCTTAATGGAAATACGATGCATTATGCGAACGATTTTTCATCCCGCTCTGCCCCTTCCATCCCAAATATACGCGGACGAGAGTGAAGTATGGCCACGGCCGCGGAATGCAATCGTCCATGACGCGATTACCCGCGGAAATCTTGCCGAATCATCAGGTGGTTCGCCGCGGCCGCGACCGCGCCAGGGATTGCGCAGTTTGCGCGCGTGTTTGTCGTCGTAAGCCTAATTGTAAGCCGGTTAATTACGGCGTTTATTTGCGTGTGCCCGCGCGCCCGCCCGCCCGTCCATCCGTCCGTTCGTCCGTGCAGGTCCGCACGTCTACCGCTGCGTTCCGCCGAAGATCGGTAATCGTTTATCACGTTCCGCGCGGGGACTTCATTACGCGAGACCAACCGATAATGACATTGAGTGTACGATGAACCGTCATCAATTGTCAGCGCAAGTTGTAAAGTACATTTCTCTCTCTCTCTCTCTCTCCCTTTATCTCCCTTCCCCTCTCTCCCGCTTTCTATCTCTACCTCTCGTTCTGCGATCGGTTGCGTTAACGAAGTCAATTAGGCGCGGAATGGGACTGCATTTCGTGACATAGAAATCTTCGGCGAGAGCCGCGTGTATCGGTTCGCTCTGCTCGCGCAGATTTAGCGAGATAATTCGATCGATCGATTCGACCGCTGCTAGTACCGGGAGCGTCCGCGTTGCATTTTCCTTCTCCCCCTCCTACTCCTTCCCTCCTGCGTTTCCCCTTTTGCTTGCAAAGCGTACGCCGGGCAATCTCATAAAGATGAAAGCGATTTCTCGATGTTAGCATTTTAATTTAATCCTCTTACGCGCGGAAAACGGCGAGTAAAAATGTTTTGCGGAATGTCTTCCGACTCTACCGTTTGGCTCTCTTTATCAAGAGACTTTTGCAGATAGGAATAGTTCAACGCGGGTCTTCTGGACGATCCTCGTTGAAATAATTGTTAATTGAAAGTTATGAAACGGAGAGTTTGTGAGAATCGCCTAGCAAAAATTTGTGAACGTGCAGGATTTTTTGTTTGTTTGTTCAATCGCTCAATTAATTTAATACATTTGTCCATTGTTTAATTCGTAAATATATAATAATATATATGTGTGAAAAACGTGTCCCGATTGGAAAATGACGGCGTACCAACATTAGTCGAATTCACGTAAACACTTCGTCAGTTAACGAGAGCTCGTTCCTTTTTTTTTATCTCGCCGACGCGGCGCCTCTCAGCGGACGAGAGGAAGAGGCGCGAAGTGGGATGGAGGAGCTTCGGGGTCCAAATGTTAGCCTTCTTATCGAGAGTCAATGACGTTTAAAATAATATCCCAGGCTAGACGCTTCGCATCGGCCGTTTATCTCGAGCCGCAGAAACTCAATTCTATCCGCCAACAAAGTTATAGAAGTTCGCTTCCCCGCGCGGTTAAAGTAGCGTTGCGAGGCGCAAGGAGCTGTGCCGCGAGAAACTATTGTCGTCACCGAACGACACAAGGAGAGACGGAGTCGCTATTATCCACCGCGTGAGAGATCGATAATCCGTTCCGCGCTCGCGGATCCGAGCTCCTCCACGCAATCCACCTAATTAGCCTGCGAACGTCGCTTCCTGCAAACTGTAGCCCGCCGCCGTCGATTGGAAAAACGTACGCTCAATGCACGCGCTCTTGCAAAGTGCAAGTAAACAACGCGCTGTATTTTGCGCGACGCGAAATTAAGTCGCAGATTCAGCCGCAGAGCCGCAAATATTTAATTTTCAACATACAAGATTCGATGTTAAATTATTGATCGTGACCCGTTTTTCCTCCTTTCTGCACGTTTCGATTTTTTATTTATTTCATTTTATCTGTTTGAAGATAAGTTCAGATAATGAACAACGAAAAAAAAAAATTGTGAAATTTCTGATATTCGTATCTGTATTCGCTTCTTTTTAGCGTTCGTGCTGAAAGTACGCTCGTTC
Organism: Temnothorax curvispinosus; assembly: GCF_003070985.1. Classification (NCBI taxonomy): domain Eukaryota; kingdom Metazoa; phylum Arthropoda; class Insecta; order Hymenoptera; family Formicidae; genus Temnothorax; species Temnothorax curvispinosus. Next base: position 661,246 of record NW_020212234.1, on the reverse strand, counting down.
GCTCATTGTTCATGTATATCTATCTTAATAGCTCTTAGATTCGACGTATTTACTCACGAAACGCACAGGGAATACTCGAAATAATGTTATTTGAGCAGGAAATGGAGCCGTTGCCCTGATATAGTACTGGCGACTGATTTTCATAGAAATGTGGACTCATCTAATTTCGCCAAACGACCGTCTCACGTACATTTCTTTACCTTATATACGCGTTATATGAGTCGAATATTTCCGCAATGTGGATTTCGTTATTGTTAATAATTTAAGTTTACTCTCGCAATTACCTTAACGGCGTGTTAAGGTAGTCTTTGTTCTCCTATTCCTTTTCTCTCTCCTCCCCTTTTTTTAAGGAGAAAGTTTCCGCATATTCCCCGAGGTAATAGCGGTGATACGTATAAATGTTTCACGACGTCGCCTCCGGATCCCCCGGTCGCCGCGAAATTTGATTAACGAATCCCCTGAATTTTCTCTAGCGGGAACATCACCATATCTGAAGTTCCGTATGACGGCTCTACGACGAATTATTAATGGTGCCCGTAGAATTACCGGTGTTTCGCGCGATTCTCCGACGGTTGCCTGTGCAACGAGATTCATTCGTCGAGTCGCGTCGCGCGACGCATCTACATATTTCGCGTATTTTGCTCCACGGAGACCGTCGAAGGCGGGAGAGAGAGAGAGAGAGAGAGAAGGATACCAACACGCGTGTCATTTCGCATAGATGTAGATTATAATTCCATCGACGTACGACGTACGAAATAAAATTATGAGCGTCGGGCGCGCGCGTTGTATTCTGAGGCGCGGCGTTATCGATCGGGATACGTTGCAACTGCGGCGCTAATTGCAATTGACGATTAATAATTAACGCCTACGTCCGTAATCCGCCGCGAAATAATGTATCGCTCGTCGCGCTCCATCGTTGCGCGCGACGGCCGATGCGACAAAAAACGATATAGCGCGATATGACGTTGCGTCATTTCGGAGATTCGTGCATATCATTAAAAACCAGTAACTCGATATACGTATATATGTATTGTATATATATATATTTTTTTTTTTTTGAGTGACCAGTTTCTAATGTAATCAATATAAATTTCACATTTTGCATTTTTATTTATTTATTGTTTACGCACCTTATTTATCCTTTGTTTACATTTACATTTTAATTGCTTATTTTTGATTATCCGTTTAATTATTCATCTTCAATTATTCGTATTATTACGTAATTCCAAGATAAAAATTTCATGTTACTTACGTTTGTTACGGTTTATCATATATGCGAATCCACGAATTGTAACGGAGCGTTAATTTGGCCGATCTTGCTCCAATCAACACAGAAAATTAAAAGGCTTATTCTTACGATGATCACGAGTGATCGTGAATTGTACTGCTCTCTCTCTTTCTCTCTCTTTCTGTCCTTGTCTCACTATCCAATCGCTAATAGATCATCCATGTCAGGTAGAGATCATGTAGCGCGTGAAATCGCGACTGATCGTAGCGATCGCGCGCGCATCCCGCCCGATCTTGCGTGGGCGTCGCGACGTCACGCAGCACGCCGGCTCGGGCGTATGCGGATGGTGGCGGGCGGGTTGTGAGACGCCTCGCGCCTCGCGCCGCCGTCTCGCAGTAGGCGACGCGACCTCGGCCCGTTAGGATCGTGCGGTTGGCTTTACGCGTGGTAGCGGGGATCATGCCGGTCTCTATACACACAACAGCCTCGGCGGATTAAAGAGACGCGAGAGAAAAAGACGGCCGCAGCGGGTGCCACGTGTCGCGTCTCTCGCCGCAACGATCTAGCGTCAGACGTTTCGCGACGCCCCGCGTCCTGTCAGTTACCCCGTTCGGTTACGCGATCGAGAGTGCGCGGCTACCGTGGAAGATGACACAGTTCCGCGGCGAGGAAGAGACGCGCGTCGCACGACAACAACCACCAGCGTGACGGTCCGAGTGTAGATTGATGTATGTATATGCGGGGAGAAAATTTAAGTGAGTGAAGTGTTGAAAGAGCGATCTGCGATTCTTTCAAGTCGCGTCGTCGAAGGGAGTACGGGCAGTGCACGAGGCGCGGGAAACCGATCGCCCCTGGACCGCGGCGGGGCCGCAGGAGAGAAAACGAGAGGACGAGAGGACGAGTGAGTGTTCACGTAAGAGTGGAAAGGAAAGCGTAATGTAAATTGGCTCTTTCTCTCGTAATAATCGTGCGGTAACTTCGTACGGTGACGTAGTTGCGCGAACGCGACCGTGAGGTATTGGCCGGTGACACGCGTGCATTATACGGGACGACGACGCGATAATCTAGGGAGGGAAAAAGGAAAAGAAAACAAAGAGAGGGAACGAGAGAAGAATTGACGCGATTATATTCCGATCCTGCGGGAAGCGAGTCGGAGTCGGAGTAGTTACGGCCGCTGGAAAAGCCGCCGCAGGTTCTCCCCGCGCTCTGCCCGTCTGACTCCGCACGACCTTTTCCACTTTCGACTATCTCTCTGGACTGCGCGCGGGCATTCTTCCACGTTAATATGTGAGCCCGCCATATATCTTGGGCGGTTTTCAGGTCATTAGCGGCGCGCGGGGTAGACGAGGGAGGGAAAAGCGGAAAACGCGCGAGATTCTCCCTTTTCCCTTTCCAAACTTTCCAGGACGCCGTTTTACCCGGAGGACAGAGAAGCTTCCTCGGACGGAGCGATCGGCCACGCCGACGACCCCATTTCTTGTCGCCCGCGGTTCGTGTCAACATAACGATAAGTTAAATTTCCGGGGAGAGTTTAAGTTTGCCCCGTTGGTTCGACAGGATTACAGTGTCATTCGTATACGTTCGTACGCTCGATTAGGATTGTCGTAAACTAACGACCACGATCCGTTTGAGTCGTGAGGGTTGTTTGCCGGAGAGATTATCGACACGAGAGCTCTCGAGCTCGCCACATTTGCATTCGCGAATGTAGGTTCACGATATTTTCGTATGCTCCGAACCTCTTTTACAAGTCGAATCCTTTCTCTCTCTCTCTCTCTGGCTCTCTCGCTTTTTTTCTTTCTCTCTGTCTCTCTCGCTGCCCGCTCGTTCGATAACTTCCGCAGCACTGAAATCGCAAGTCATAGCTAGGCTTTAAAACGTTCGTGTGTGATTTAAAAAAGATCGATCGGTACGCGGCCCTCGACGATCGTCTCGAGAGCAGCTACCAGCCGCCGTCGCCGCCGTCGCACTGTTTGTAAACAGCATCGATCGACGGTTGCTCGGTTTAATCGGATCACAGGGGCTAATCCGACCGTCGACGCTCGCTAAACGTTACCTCAATTTTTTAGCCTGCCGCTTTAATGCCGCCCGCAAATCGTCCATCAATCGCGCGATTGCCCTTTTTTTCATCTCTCTCCCCCGCTTTCCCGCGCGTCGACCGCAATTTATTTGCCTATCCGTTTACTCCGAGTTGTTTCAACTCGGGCGAGCTCGAATTCTTACGTAAATTCGGAGCATTTTAGCCTTCGAACGTATTTTTAAATACCGGAAACCTGCATTGCGTCAAGGCGATAGTTTAATTTTGGACAACAAATATTATATGCATTTATTGAGATCATGTATTTCAACAAATATTATTAATTCTGAAAGAAGGAAATGAGAGAGAGGCAATCTTAAAGATATCCCCCTTTCGATTATTTTGTATTAAAACATTTAATGAAATTTTTATATCTGATCGATTTTGTAATAGTGTCATATTGTATGCACTTCACTTACGCTACATAAGCTGAATTTCCGAGATCTTCTCACCATCACAGGCACAGGAGATCACGAGGTTAAGCTGTCCGACGGTTCGCTAAAAGTTTGCCCCATCGATCGTCGGAAGTTTCCCGCGAGATTGACCGAAAATCGGGGAAGCTTTTAACCCTTTCGATCTAACGGAATGGCAGCGCGAAGTGCTGCTGGCCAATGTGCCAATTCGCCGATGTGCCAACAATAATCGAAGGACTTACGCGAGTTTCATCGTAACACGTCGCGATCGTCTCATATAACGCGATATCATCGAAAGATTTATAGCTTCTCTAATGTTATTAAGGATAAAATGTCTAATGCGAAATGGATTTTAGTGTGAAATATCAAAAATAATATTATAATAGAAAAGTGTTACTGTCCATTCTACAATAATATTATAACTTTACAATATTATTTATTTTTGTCTATAATAAAAAAATGAGAAATAAATAAAGACGGCAATTTTTGCTAAAATTCTGAATAATGGTCTGTCCTCTGAAAAACGGTTCAATGGTCGCGCAATCGCGCGACCTTCTCCGTAGTTCCGCTTTGAGAGAAGGATCGTTTTCCTCCGCGCGAAGTTGTATTCATAAACTTGGCCTATCGGCCGGGCGAGTCACCCTCGGAGTCACCCCTCCTTCCCTCGAGTATCAAGGGTCGTGCCGGGATTTTGCGGGCACAAAGCTGTTTCCGCTGTTTCCGGCCGGACGGCGGAAGCACTTATTCGATGGAGAACGATTTCCAGCGTGGCTATTATACGCGCGATCCTTCGCGTCGCCTCGAACCGCGGTGCGAATATTTGTTCCATCGATCCTCCGGCCACTAATTTGCCAAATTACTCTCGCCCTCGAGAAAGGCACGCTCGTTAGCGACTTGGGCGTAAATGAACGCTCCCGCGCTCATGGCGTACGCGTGTCACGGAAGACGACGCGATTAAATTAGGGCCATAATTCGTCGAGATTAATTTTCGGCGATGCAAACACGCCGCCCGGCGGATTTCCACGAGAGGAGAGCGAGCCGTCGCGCGTTAATTTTTCTCGGTCAGCTCGGATTTTACAAGGGAAACGGCTAACTCTATTCTCGACCGTGCGGCGCGCAAAGAAAGGCGTTCTTTTCGTGATTTTGAAAAGTACAATTGTGAGTCGAATTACTCGGATCACGTGCCGCACGTTTATCCCTTACTATTTCCTACCGTTTCTCATATACTGCACTAATTGAAAATATATTATACATTTCGACAAATTTGCATTATTGCGTTTCAAAAGTCTTATAAACGCTGCTAAAAGTTACTTGCATTTATCGGATTTTCTTCTTCGCTTTCAACTTGAAAGCGTAACGTTTACAAATATTTTCTATATATATATACACAAAATTCCTAAATCGTTGCTATCTCAGCCGTCGACGAAAGGATTTATTCTAGAGCGTGGTTTCCAATTGGATTCCAGTTCTAAAATATATGGAAAAGCTATAACGCTCGAACGGATAAGTCAGCGCGCAACAGACCGTGAATGTCGACGAGAAAACAGCAGGATAATCAAGGATACAAAGGATTGTTAGGAAGCGCACGCCGCTAATGCGTTTTCTGATATTTCCGCCGCCACAGAACTCTCGGCGGGCTTTGCGTGCGCTCAAGTAACTTTGTGCTAATAATCTGTCGGATTCGCAGAGCGCCGTAATAATGGCCGCTCGTTTCTCATTTTCCCGTCATCGAAGCCTCCCACCTCGAATTTTCACCGTCCGATGGATCTCCCTTCGAGGAGAAATCCTGCCCTCCCCGAATTATATCACTGCGCGCTTCGTTTATCTCATACCTCGAGCATTTCTTTCCGCTGCCAGCTTTAATTTTCTTAGCGCACGTAAGATGAAAAATAAACGAAGAGACTTTCCGAGTTGTCGAGAAGATATATGAAGCGTGGGATGTGATGTAGTACCGGGCATTATTGATTTATATATAATGCTTGTATATAAAACACATTATTAAAACTTTAGACAAAATAAATGTAGGTACGTTAAATTGTCACTTTCATACTCCATCTTTTTTTGTGTTTTCCTTATTCTTTTAGTAAAATAACTAAGTTGGTAAAATAACTGCACTTTTCTTGTTGCAAATCATTACAGCGATCTGACTGCAAGAAGCTAAAAAAAAGAAAAAACGATTATTATTTGTTCACGTAGAAAAATAGTTTATTGTTCGTTTTTCCGACCTTTCCGACATCTTAACGTTTCTGGAATTTAAATCGTGAATCTCGCATCCACCTCCCCGGCTGGCATCGAATGTCTTTTCTTTGTCTACTTTAATCTGCGTTAATCTGGCTTTGTGTACCACGATTCGCGTATAAAAGCGGCGTCAAGCGCGCAATCAAAGCGTCGCGGGCAAACGCAACTGCCTTGCGAGGAGGAAAACGAAGGAGGCAACGGCAGCAACGCGCGAGCGGCTGGAAGTGTCTGGCAAATTTGTATGACTTGTTGTCTACTCAGCTAGCAGTTTTGAGTAATCGCTCTCGCTCCCCTTCGTCTGTCCCGAACCATCCCTAACTTGACGCCGGTCGTCACCCTCGCGCGCACGACCTACCCCGGGGCGTTCTTTACTCTTCCATCAACGCGACACCCATCGCACCGACGTTTTCGTCGTCGTCGTTTTCGTCGTCATCGTGTGGTCGTCGTCGTCCTCGTGGTCGCCATTGTCGTCCTAGGATTGTCCCTAGAATCGAAGCGCACATGCAGGCACTCTCGGAATCTCGTTTGTACATTTATTTTACCCCCTTGCTCCCTCATTCTTCTACCTTTTCCTTCCTTTTTTTCTCTTTCTTTCGCTCCTTCACCCGTGCCGGGCTCTTCGATTCGCTGTCGCAGTCGGAGTGGCACGGAGCGGTGGGAAATAAATGGCCCCTAATGGATTTCTTAGACGTGCGCTCGCGCACGGACGCGGACGTGGCGGAACTCAGGTGCAGTCAGGAGTGCCTCGGCCCTCGAAAGTACGGCGGAACTCTAAATTACAGGAATCGCTGGTTCTCATCTCGTCTCTCCCTCTATCTCTCTCTCTCTCTCCCTCTCCCTCTTTCCCGTTCCTCCTCGACGTTCGGCAGATCACAGCTGCGCGACTTTATCGATGCCGATGAAAACTTTTCACCGTCGTGCCACTATGGTCGTGTGCGAACTTTTCGCCTTCGCCAATAATCTCGGCGACATCGCGGTGACCTCGACCGCACACGCGGTCTCTCGCTTTCTTTCTCCTTCTCTGAGCCTGTCTTGGCTCACGCTCTTGCATTCGCGGTGATTTTTCAAGCTGTCTTGCGTGCTCGGCGAATTGCCGACCGGCACAAAGCGTAATTTCATTTGTCGGATTTATTCCGGATCTTTTTCAACGTTTACCAGTCATCGTCCCGAGACTGGCGAAGAAGCAGGTATAGGAATGTCAGAACATCTGTTGTGTATCTTCGGTGCATAAAGATAGACGTTTAATTTTGCGGGTTACGTCACGCTCAAATCTCGGATTTTATATGCGATTTTATATGCGCATTCTACATGATATTAATACGAGAAAGAGAGAATTACATCGGCCATCTATATATTTAGAATCTTTATGGCTTTATGAGAAAAGCCAGAGTCACGTCTGGAGGTTTCAAATTCAGAAATTGTCGCGACACCGTCGGCGGTTTTTATATCCATCGTGACAACCTTATTTTCATCAATTTAGACGAACCGAGAAGCGGCATAACTTGACTGTCGTATAATGGCGCGGAAATAAAAGGTCTGGTTTGCTGGGAGTATGATAAAACTGAAAATCGTAGGGATTTTCCTGGATAATCGCGCCGCCGAAGTTCGTCCTTCTTTTCACAGGCACAAAAGTTTTCCTTCTTTGTCAATAATCTCGATGGATTTCGACCGACACCCGCGAGAATCTCTTATTTCCTCGCCATTGAAGCTTCTCCCGGTTAGCGGCTGCCTTTGGCGAAGCACGCGTCTCGCACTCGTACATACAAATTCGCTTGTAAATTTTATCTCGGTCTCTTTTCATTCCGGCATTTTCCTCCTCGCAATGGCGTTCCGTTTACCCCATTTGAGTGGCGGAACGTCGGCGATGAATAATTCTCGACGAAAACGTTATCGATGCGTCGCGTGACATCACGAAGGGTAGGTTACGAACGAAACCGAATGGCAAATGGCGATTTTAACGGCAATTGATTAAATAAATAATATATATGTACTATGTCATTATAAATGCCTACGTTAATTACCAAAGATATATCTAAATTCGACTAAACAACAATTTCTGACGTTATTTACTCTTCAAAGTCCATTAAAATAATAAATCATTTTTTAAATCAAATCTAGTTGCTGATTTACATTACAAATTATTATTTATCGTACACAGAAGAACATACTTTCCCGTAAAAAGCTTTTTCGCCGAAAATTCAGTTTTTCGTGCAAATTTCTGCGTTGCGATACAATTGTGAAAGCGCTGGTGGACGGTATATTGAAGTTACGGCTAAGAATCCTCTGCTAGAACACTCTCGCACCGCAATTGCTCTAATCTCTATGCCGGGGTGATACATTTAACGACCGTTTTGTGGATCCCTCCCGTTCGACGAGAGAGCGAGACGAGACGGCAGAATTTCCGTCGTTCCGAGCACCATAATTGAGAGAACGAGCGCCTCAGCGATGCTAATTCCGCGAGTTGCTAACAAAACAATTTAACACGGTTCATACATAAATCATCGCCGGCAGATAAAAGTTTTCCTCACCATGGGCGGGCAGCGACAGACGGGCTTGAAAGGACCCGGTCGCGTTCTTCGATGTACCTCGCCGTCATTTTCGCCCGGCTGAGGAGAGAGAGAGAGAGGGAGAGAGTTGAAGCTTTTCCAGGCGTGCACAGCCCGGTTCCTTCAGCCCCTTGCTGACACTCTAAATCTCGTTTGGAAATCTCGCTTCTTCGATAATCCATTCCCGGGCGTTCGCCCTCTTTCCCGGTTCCTCTGCCTCGGTTTGAATCGCAACGCTCCTTGCAACGCGACGCTTTCCCCCGGCTGCACAAAGAATAATAAATGCGTCTTAATGACGCGAAGCCGAGACCAATGAGACGCGTCGGTATAAGATATAAATCTCTGATATGGTGGAAATTGTTAAAATTAGAACGGCGTTAAAATAGAACGCCGCGGAAAGCGTTGCGATGCACTCAATGATCCGTGAAGTTTTTCCCTACATTAGAGACGATTAAACAGTTTTGTTCGTTGGAAATATTCTTTCAAGTTAAAGTTTAAAATGTATTGTTTTGTTCAACGACAGGTTTCTGCTAAATCGTATTGATTGGCGTTAAACTTTTAACACCTTTTAAGCATCTCCAATAAATATACTTTATTCTCTGTGCTGAAATGAAATTAACTGCAAGTGTTCGTTCAGTTTATTTAACACAGATAACGTCCGTGAGATGAGCAAACTCTTTTTCCCGGTGTCCCTACCGTTAATTGAATCACTTAGAAAGAAAGGAACAGAGATGGTGAATATCTCATACGTGCGTATGAAAAGAAAAATAAATATGAAAAGTTGAGCTGCGACACGAGTGTTCGTACATTGTTCATACAATTCTTGAACCACGTCTGTATGCGCTTTTAAAGGTTTAAAGGACGGTAGGTGGGGACGAGGGGAAATAAAAAAAAAACCTATGCCCGACGCATATCCCTACTCCGGAAATATCCGGAACGTTGGACGTGCATTAGCGCATTCGAGAAGGATCTCGACCTTCGCCGGCGCCGTCACGAATGACGAAAGTTTCCGCCGGCTACGTGACGAGCGCATCACCCCCTACCTCTCTCTGCCTCCGTCGCCTCCTCTTGCTTGCCAACGAACGACGTTGAAATAACGTGAAAAAAAAGCGGGAAAAACTGTAAACTGAAGTAACTCGCTGGAAGTCGTCCGATCGATCGCATTGTGTCTCTCACCGCATGATCGCCTCCCCCCTCAGGGGTACACTCGAAAGTTTCTTCGTCGAGGTTTCGCGATGGGGTAGTTTCTGATACGGCACCGCCATTTCCTCTCTCTTCTCTTTCTTCTCCT
>NW_020212234.1:630032-651446 GCF_003070985.1 Temnothorax curvispinosus | reverse complement strand
TCTCTCTCTCTCTCTCTCTCTCTCTCTCTCTCTCTCTCTCTCTCTCTGTCTCTCATTTTCCCTCGCCGCTTCTCCACCCCTCTCGCCAGCATCCTCCCTCATCCCGCTACCATGGTTGCACTAATGTTATTCGGGCTGTGTTCTCGGCATAAAGTGTTACCCTCTCGGGTTCCTCGTTTCACAGCCTTGCTTCGTGGTTTTACATAATTTTTTATTGGCCGTATGCTTCGCCGACCGAAACATGCACCGGAAAATTCGTGCGAGAATATTCGAGGATGTCGCTTTAATTTACATGTCTACTATGAGGTACGTACACGGCGCGGCGCGGGAGCATGGAAGTGCCGAAATATAATATTACTCACTCTGGAAATTCTTCCAGTGAGTGATACAACGCCGCGATGTCGGATCGTGAGAGGACTTCGCGCCGCGGCGCGGGCGCGAAACGGAGGCTAATGAAACAAAAGCTAAAACCCGTGTCGCGGGCCGCGGCGCGGGCGGATTGAATAACACACGTCGAGTCCACCCTTTCCTGCCGTGGTTCCGATTGTCGCTCGCCGTGCCCTATCAATAGTATCAATGGCCCTATTATTTGCTCGTGCATTTCGCTTCCGCAACGATGATTTCCCTTGTTTTTTTCCCCGCCCGTCTCGTTCGCGTATATACGCTTCTTTATGCAGTTTATACATACGCGCGGCGCGCGGAGAGCGGCCGCGAAACGACATTTGCCAGTTTTATTTTCGCGCGACGCGCGTCCCGACCATCCGGTCCCTTTCTTTCGCCGTTATCGCCGTTGCTCCTTTTCCTTTGTTCGAGTGGCGCGGAAGTGAGACAGGTTTCATCGCGACACGATGATGAATGCCGCAATGTCCGCCTCGAGGCGAGAAACAGCATGGTTTGTAGCTCCGTACGCGCGCGTGTCGTATATGTACATATATATACACGACGAATACAGTACTCCGGGATTGCCCGAAAGCACGGAGTTTACGAGATTTCGCGTCTACGTCGGTTCTCCCGGTGCTTTCGTGGCGATGCTTTCGCGAGTACGCTGGATTTATTCGCGCTCCATTTCGCGCGATTTTCTTCCCGTAAATCTGCGTCCGCTCCGCCGACGCGACGGCTCGCGCCGCGCAACACGCTCCTTGCCTTCCTCCGGCGCGGCGTGGCGGCGAAAATTTGCATGCGTTTTGCCAGGAAGGCGAAGCACGCGGCGGCGGCGGCGGTAATTCGAGGAAAAATCCGTTGCTCTCTCGCGAGAGACGCCGCGCCGCTTAGCAACGGCGGTGTCGGTTAACGCCTCTCCTCCTCTGGTTCGTTTATATCCTACAACATGCGTTATCAAGTTATATCTCCTCGCCCGTCTGTCGAAAGTAATGTCAAGGGAGCAAAGGGGCGATAATTCGAAAAATTTCCGCGCTAATATCTCGGCGCCGCTTCTTCTTCTTCTCACCTCCTCTACCGCGCGCGCAGCTCGTAAATCTTCCTATTATTCCTTCCCATCGACGGCGCGCTGAGGGATCCGTCGCATCGTTCAAGATTAAAATGAAAAATCGCGGGCCGTGCTCCGCGCGCGGATAACGCGAGTAATGGGATATTTATACGAGCCGACGTTACGTATAATATTTTTCCGCCGCGTTGCGAGAACACGTCGCTGTTTACCTGCGGATACCTGCGTCGTCGGTCGCAGTCGAAGGCCTTCGTGCACTATCTTGCTCTTCGTGACATCGCACCATCCACCGTCCACCCCGTAGCCCCGGATTACACCCGAGTAACACTGCCGGAACGGCGGGCGAAAAACCGCACACGACTCGGAGCGCGACGAGCGAGCCAATAACGTTGCCGCCACCACTACGTCGTCGGTTAGCAACTTTCGCACCGCAATATAATACTCGTTGTGTCTCTATTTCTTCTCTATTGCGTCCAGACGGCGCACGAGGAATTGTCTGGTCAGTAACGGCCAGAAATAAAGCAAAGCAGCCCAACGATCTCTCGTCTCGAAACGATCCCGCCGTTCGCGAAACCCGAACGGCGGTGTCCACGAAAATTCAGCAGAGTTGCGGCGAGGCGACATGCGGCGGGAGCGCATCTATTAATTTCACTTTCTTCGGTTTTCCCCGCTTCAATGAGACCGCTTCCCGTTCGTTCTGCACCGCCTTAGCGAGGCATAAATCTCACGCGGTGGTTGACAGAGAAGAATGGGAAGCGAACCTCGACCCCTTACCCGGGCGCGCTCCAATTTTGGCCGAGTCCCGATGCGATGCCACGACGAATGCCGACGATTCTTTAAAGCGATATGCCCCAGCGAAACGCAGGATTTACGATAACGCGCAGGAGAATCGGGAGATATTAATGCTAAGCGGGCAAGACGGTGAGAGCACCTCGTCCTTTATCGCGTCACGCGCGCGAGTGAAGCGGTGATAATTTTCCGCGACGTCTTAATCCCTCCCCTCCTCCGCAGCGCGACGTACGCCCGTGATGGAACTTGTCACGATTTTTATTCTCGTGCCTTTGTCATGACATCAAAAGCGTGCGATTTCACTTCACACGTGAGCGTCAAGCCACCATTAAATGTCTTTCTTCAGAGCAAGAGAGTGACGAGGTGATAAATTTTTATTCATATATACGCACATTTGCATAGTATATATTTGCTATAACGTTTTATTTATAGAAAATAACGCCTTATATCATTCGGCGATTAAGTATGTAGATAAAGCTTATTTAATAAACTTTACAAAATAACAAATAATCAGGCACATTGTTTGCAGGCATATTGTCGAAATAAGCCGAATATGAAAAGTAGTGGAAATACAAAGTGGCGCATACAAAACCGAACTCAAACAGTTTTTTGTAACTGTATTTTGCAACTGCATTTTGCGTTTGCGGCCAGTTTTGTGTGCGTCACTCTGTATAACGAATTAAGCGTATATTGTCTCGATATTGCCGCCCTCGGAGAAAAATATATCTACAAACTTAATTGTTATGTGCATCTATACATATCTTTCTTCAGAAACTCTTTCGCTAAACAACAACGAGTGCATTTGCTCGACCTTATTCACATGACCCGGTATCCAGTTCGCGCCCCAGAAAAACAAGCCGGGCGGCGCGGCGCGGTATCCTCCCGTGAGAACGCCTGCAATCCCTCAAAATGCGTTTCCTCTTATTCAATATTGAGGTGGGACGTACACACCGAGCCGGCTACGGCGGCCAGGGCCGTTCTACGTGTGTTGGCTCGCGCGTCGAAATTGACGCGCGCGGGATGGCACGGCGATTTACAGTAAAGCAGCTGCATCGCATTTCAATAGTCTCCCGGTCAGAGAGCGAAACCTGATTCCGGAGGCAAGGTGTAACGCGAGTGAGCGGTGAGTTAGTGCGCCGCCACCGGTACACACCGGCGCCGCGCCGGGCAGAAATATCCGAAATGGTAATGACATTTAAATGCTATTCATAAACGTCAGCGCGCTGCCGCGCGCCACCGGCGCGAGCGGTAGGAATTTTCATTTCGACCGGCAAAACGAGACGCAGCTGCGACCGAGTGGATTTCGTTAGCATCGCTAAAACCGGAATACCCACTGCGATGTACTCGCTGGCCCGCGAACGGCCAGATCCGAATCCTCGGTTGAGCGAGATCCTTTGAAGGACACCGAGGCGCTCCATTACGAGGCGCCAACGGATTAGCGACGCGCGATTATTGACGCGACATTTCAGGAACGCGTATCGCAGTCGGAACGCGTAAATTACACTCGCGAAAAATGTTAATTCACTCATTCGTTATCAAGAATCCAGAGATACCTACGCGAATTTTTTCGTCTCCACGAAAAGATATAGCTCCGACTGCTCCAACGTTAATTGGAACAATGCGCGAGGAGAGAGATCGTTCCGAGGAAAAAAATCTGGATTGCGTAAAAAATCTGGATCATATTAATGACGTATCATCGCGTCGGCAACGTAATTATTGCTATCGGCCGAACGCGGAGGGAGCGCGGCTCTCGAGGGCGCGACGAATGTATAATGCATCTAACTGGGAATGCATCCGTCGCCTCAGCTGCCGGGGGAGCTGAATACTTAACGACACGGGCGCATTTGAATGCTTAACTGACACGTTCGAGAGGCGCGACGCGAAAAAGCGGACGGCGTCGTAAACGTCGACCGGCAGAACGGACGGCACGGATGCTCATTACGATTTTATCCCGCCGAGTGCAGGCCGCGATTTCCGGGTCCCCTCCCGCTCATTCACGACGTGTCTTGCCGCGTGCAGGTACGAGAAGCCAGTTCGGGTATGTATGCACCCTCGCGCCATAGACGAATAATTCAGCCTCCGCGTCTCTCATTTGTCCGTCTCTATTTCCCACGCGCACTTATACCGCTTCTTACATCTCGATTGCGATTGTATTGCATATTGTCAATCATATTCAGCGACTTGCATTTATTTATTTATCTTCATTTTCGTGCTTGGAATATAAGATGGGAAATTTAATTTTTTGTGTTTAAAGTGGTAGCAATATGATTACACGTTATGACCTCGCAGAGAATCCCAGGTAGATAACTGTCACGAATTTTGTAATACGTACTTTTTCGCGAGTTATATTTTTAAACGCGCGTTATTTTTAGACGGGTCGTGGCTCTCCCCTCTGGTCTGCCCGTTCCTTTCTTAAAACGAGTGGCCTTTTGTGTCTTCTTTTTTTCGGTCGGTCTTTTCGTCAGTCAGACATTGTTCTGACGTATTAAAGATTTTTCGTACAATACGCCTTTTAGAATACTATTTTTGTTATGTTGTGCTAGACCCTTCCTAGACCGAGTTTCCTGTTTTTCTGACTTATACAATCGATATATGCCTAAAAAAAAACAGACTTGCCCGTCGTTGCGCATTATGGGAACGCTTGTTCTTCGTTGAACGTTTTCTATGCTAATTGCGAACCGGCGCACGCAAATAAAACCCGATCGTTCGTAATTCAGAATTTGTGGCCTCGACATTTTTATATCAGGATTTTTCGGTTCTAGATAATTTTCAGAATACATCATCGAAACATTATACGATTGCTCATCTGCAATTCGTATATTATACACATATCAGATAAATTTTCTTATTTCTATTCTTGTTTTAACTCGAAGACGATATCGAGTATTTTTATTACGAATATGAAATATATGAAAACTTAATTAAATGGATGAATAACTAAGGAATCTCATTAATGAAATTAACAAGTAACAAGTAAAAATGTTCAAAATAATCTCACGTTCGAACGAGTTAAAGTTAAGTCTTTCAGAGCATTATGGAACTTTTCGGAACGGATTCCAATCGGAATTATTCCGTTTTCCCTAAAAAAACACATTAGAAACCTAGGAAATAACTGAACAATTTCGATCGGAGAATCCATTTCGAAAAGTTCCGTAATACGTGCTCAGATTCGGTGGTTTAAAATTAGTGCCATTTTCCATTTTCCATGGGAAAATCCGAGTGAAATTTGGCAAATGATCATAGTTCGTATAATATGATCAAAACAGAAATGAAAGTTAGAGCCTGACTGAGAATATGAGATAAAGAGAAGTAAAGTCACTCACCCAACTAGTTCAGAGAACGCGAGAATAAAAATTTTATTTTATTTTTCAAATGGAGATAATTTTCAAAATTTAAATGAATAGATTCAATCAACACCAAGTGCATTATTTGCAATAACCAATATTGATTCGCAGCCAATTGACGTTGTTTGACGTAAGAGACGAATGTGTGGATAATAATAATAATGATGTGACAGAAGTATTGAATTGTAAATCAACAGGCTTATAAATCTAAAGAAACTTTCAGTTTCTTTCTTGTCATAACATCTGAGATTCAATATACCACGACGTTTGACGTAAGTTAAGGAGAAATCCAAAATAAATGAAGGTCTTTTCCTAACATCAGTATTGCTATAGTTATTAATTTTTTATCTTTTTTTTTCGCAATATACATTTTTATAAATTTTAACATCGCTATAAATATCGTGTTATATCATCAATACGCTACCGGAACTTTGTTTAACATGATACATCAAAAAAATTATTTTAATATCGAGTATTTTAATACTCTATTTTTTAATATAACTGAACATGTAATTGATAAACTCTGAGATATTCTATAAATAATTTTCTTTTTATAGGTTTCAATTTATTGGATTTTATGTCATTTTAGTTTTTTAAACGATATAAAGTCAACGATATTAATAAATATGAATGGACTGACTATGAATGATTAAGACAGAATATGACGCGTATTATAGGATTAAATAGTGATAAATGTTTACGTGTTTTTTAATTCAATAAGTTGAAATATATTATGCGACTATGGAATACTTCTTATTTCATGTTTGCGAGATATACATATTGAAAAAAGATCTTTGCATATCACATATTTAAATGGAATGGAAAAATATTTGTCAAAGTAGATGCAGAGTTTCAATTATAAAAAATATTGATGAAAGAGAAAGAGATCTTTTTTGAGACTCTTGCCCACACATAGAATGCTTGGTAAATTATGTTTTACCAAATACATGTGAAGTTTCCTAATCTTTTCTGCATGTATATATGCAAATTTCTCTTACAAATTACGGATTGATGTATCGCATAATAAGTATTCTATCGTATAATAAAACACCACATTGCGCCAATAAATAATGAAATATAATGAACCCGATTTTACGAGCTTTCTGTATACATTCTGTATACAGAATACATGTACAATAATCGACAGAGCATTACGCATATTTTATGATTAAATATAATTAATTCTAATCTGTCTTTTATTGCTAGCTCATCTATTTTAAGGCAACGAAGACGTTATATTTGTCTGTAATATCCTTTTACAGATTCATTACCTCAACTTTTTTTTTTTTTTTTTAACGCGGGGAAATCTACTATCGGCCAGTACTGACCGGTAGCCCCCTCGCTGTGAGAGGGGGAAGACCCTCCGGGAGCGAGGTGAGGGGAGTGTCGGATTCTTACTGACTAAAACCCCGCGGGTGTCTTTCGCGGCGCGTTTTTCGCGTTGGAGAGGGGGTCCCGGGAAACGCACTGATTCTTCCGGGACCTTCATTACCTCAACTTGGAGCAAATAATTTTGTCTCGCTCACCAATACAACGCGCAACAGCGGAGTTATAATTACGTGGTTTTGTAAAATACAAATAGGAGATTTAAATTATAGCAGTGTGCGAAAGAATTGATACTTCAACAGAGATAGTTGCGTGCATAAGATAATTATAAATGATTTCGAAAGTAATAGATAAAATAATAAATAGCAGTTAACTCACCCCAGGATTGCTCCATCAACGTCTGATGCCGCCCCAGGCCTCCTTCTCCTCTTCTTGATTCTCTATGGCTAGTGATTCTCCATGGCTATGGCTCCTTCATGGCACTGACACGACACTCACTCGCGAAAACACCGATTAATTACGATCGCGTGTCACGATAAAGAATACGACGATTGCGTGGTACGGTACTCCCGATGTTAATTACAATGCGCGACGCGTACTTTATTACATTGCGACGGAATAATAAAAGTATCATCGTACGAAGGTACGATGCGTTCGATGTTTCGACTCGCGATCTTTTTTTAATAATCGAAAAACTTGGTAACGGAGTCGTCGAGTTGATCCTGAAATCATACAATATACGACGCGATTAATAAAACGGAGTTAATGATTAATTGAAATGATGGACCGTGATTTAAAACTATATAATTCAGTTGCCCGCGGTACAAGTTTCGCACACTTAAATTTTTCAAAGTACAGACATTATTAGATGATCGATATATCACTCGGCTTCCCGTTATTTAAATCATTCGATCATAAATTTATGCATTACTCCGCGTTCTCAATCCGAAAATAGATAGACAGATTTTATTGAAATCTTCGCGAAATCTCTCTCTAAAACACGATATACGAAATGTGATCTAAATATGATGTTCAGATCTAAATCTGAACATTGTTAAAGGAATAATTATTGTTGATAAATATCGCAACGAAACAGTAATTCCTATTGCTTATCATTTCGATTTACACAATTAAATAAAACAGATGAATGGTATATGAAATATTTGATTCGCTAAATAGTTCAGGCTTAAACGAGTTCGTGAAAGCTAATTGTTCAATAATAAATATTTGTAGTAGTTGAGAAATAGAGAACGATCGAGTTTCGAGAGATAACACACGGAGCGGCTCGCGCCGCAACCTGCCTGCTCGAGTTTCGGAGCACGAATGATAGTGCGGCGACCTTGCACTCTCGTATGTACGTAACGAACTCCAAGGCCGTGCGTCAGTCGAATTCCCCGAAACGTTTAAAGCGCCGTAAACATATGTATAACCGAATATTCTATCCCACGTGTATTTCAAACTAATTTATACTAATCGTATTTCAAACTAATTACTAATGAACGATCGACTTTCCACGCGCATTTTTGTTAATGGAATAATTCGATCTGGCGATACGTATTATTTCGCGCTAATAATTAAAAAATTACAATTTACGATGGATAATTATTTTCAAACCAATCAAAAATTTATAAAGTGTGATGCGATGATATATCTGAATCTGAATGTCGTAAAAAAAACAATTAATGTTCTTATAAAAAAAATCTCTCGCGCGACACGACATCTTATAATTTCCATTCTCTAGTTCTTATTGATCAGATAAAATTACGCGAAATATTTGTTTTGATAAATAACGGTTTAATATGCTTACGAATTATTGTGGTAGCGTAAGATAGTTAATTATTCGAACTAATTGGAAGAACCGTAGAGAAGAGGATCGCGTTTCGAGGGGTATAATGCGACGACACACGGAGCGGCTCACGTCGCTGTCTGCCTGCTCGAGGTTTGTCGCGTGAATGACAGCAAGATGTATACAACAATACCCTGTACGTTGCAGATAACGAATTCCGTGCGTGCCAGCCAATTTATCGCCGCTACAAAATATTTGACACGTTCTGAAATAAACGCACGCAAATTATTATGTCCCTAACGTTTCCTATTAATTTCGATGTAAATGAGCTATTATCGGCGTATATTATCCGCGCTTCTGCTCGCGGACTCGTCCGCATTGCCTGAGATAACGGGGTAATTCCGTAACTCGATTGAGAGCGCGTTCTGGAAGCCTTAATGGAAATATTGTCACTTGAATCCCCAATCCGGTGAGTACGGTGCAATTTTAACGAAAACGGACTTTGACTATTAAATGGCTTTGTCGGATGTCCGCGGTCGGACATAATTAAAATTCATCCGGTAGACGAACGTAAATCTGCAAATTTACAGTGCGCTCGCACGTGGGTATATGTCTGAACGTGTCCTGGGATCCCTCATATTCCCGCAATTTTGCGCTTAATGACGTAATTCCGTACTCGTCGTTACGGAGGTGACGTTAAAAAGTATCCTCATAATCGTGGAAAAGAGCGCGGGCACGAGTCCGCTTGCATTATGCGCATTACGAGGGTATTCGCGGCGTTAATTTCGATCCGTCAGAACGTTAAGAGCAACGACAGCGGGCAAACATTTCAAAATTTATTCCTCCGTCACGTTGCTTTAATATCCTCGAGATACTTTTTGTCGCAAAAATGTTTGCCTTCACAAATACGAGAGATATATCAATGGTTTTTTGTGCGAGTTAAGAATAGATAGAAACGAAGAATGTTCTTTGTCGAGAAGAGTTTTAAATTTTAAGTAGTTTACTTTACTTAAACAGAGAATATTAATTTCAGTTTTACCGAGACACCGGAATATTATCGAATATTGGCAGAATTACGAGAAAGAAAAACGTTCGTGAACTTGTGCCCGTGGCGACTCGACCCCGGATTATTCCAAGGACCTCATTAGCGCGAAACACGGTCGCGAATTTCCGGAACACCGCGTATGTCCCGGATATGTAAGCTTCCCCGTCGGAAAATCGCGACTTAATCCTCGAGCGGAACGATACGTACCGAATGCACGAGCGATCGACTTAGGACGTTAAACCGGGCTTAATTCTTTCGCATGGACGTGAATACCGAATGCGCTCGGTTCTTTTTGCTCCCTCTTTCTTCTTCGTCTCTTTTTTTTTTATTTTGGTAGAAATAATCCTCATTGCGTATGCTTTTTCCCTCCGGTTCTCGGCGGGAGAAACCTCCTACGCACGCGATATTCTTTCCGCCGCCTACGAAAACACCGCGCGCTCCGCTTACCGAGCCACTTCCTAACGACCTTTGAATACACCTTGCGCTCTTTCTGCCTTTCAGTATTTTCTTGCGTCCCTCGCCCCTCCCCGTGCTCCGGCAAGAAACTTTCGTCGATCCCATCTCGCTTTGGCGTGTAAAAACCTTTGAGATGCAGATCGAAGTTTAACCCGCTCGGAATGCAAAGTACACTATTGCCGACGGCGCAAACGTGATTTCGGTATCGCGAAACTGGAATTTTGCACGGATCCGATGTACTCTCGCGAGAGAAAGCGAGAGCTGGCCGAGAGAAAGAGAGAGAGAGAGAGAGAGAGAGAGAGAGAGAGAGAGAGAGGGACGATATTTTGCTTTAATTAAAAATAACGGGTCTCCGTGCAATTGTATTCGACGAGTGCCATTACGGGGCCGAGACCGAGGGTCAACGACAGTTGGCGGAGTACGTTAGACTCGCTAGAATACAGAGTATAATACGGGAACTTAATGTCGTCGACGACGAAATCGTCGTTCCGCCGAATAGGCTTAATTAGAACCTTATCCAACTCGCGTCGCGCGCCAAACGACTCCTTAATGCTTAACAATAATGCGAAATGGTATCCGAGTTTCCGACAGTTCCGGTAAGCGTGGAGAGTCACCCTTGCACTTTCGTGAAATTCACCACGTTGGCGGAACGTTGGCGGAACGTTGCCGGAGTGCGTTTAATAATTAGAAATTTCGCGGGGAAGAATGGGACAACGAGCGAGGCACGAGAAGGGGTTAAAAGCGCGGCCGGTATAATATTTCGATTAGCGGGTTCGTCGCGAACCTGAAATGGCGAAAGTCTTTTGTCGGGGCGATTCCGAATTTGCTGCGTTCATCAACAGTCGCCCTCTCGAGCGGGAAGAGCTCTAAAAAGTGACTGAGTGGGTCGTAATAAGCGAAACGCCTAGCTAAATCTTGTGCTTGAGACTTTATTACGCTCCGTGATTAATCAATGATATTTTTTACGAATATTATTCCGAGAAGTTTTTAACGTTATATAACCTGTGGGTAACCTCCATAATAAATATTTACGTAAGTAAACGAAAATGTAAAAGTTAAAATATATAGAACGGAATAAATAAAGAAGAGGAAGTCGTCTACAGGTTCCTTCATGTCAAACATTCACTTTACACATTATTACGAACGAAAGATAAAAGGAGAAAACGAGAACCATCCGGTTGAAAAATGACGGGGGGTTGCAATCGCGGTCTCCGTCGAGAAAATCTATTATTCCCCGGGAACACCAGGCGGAACTTGCTTTAGTTTTTAATGGAACACGTGCTACTATCCAGCCATATGAATTATGCGAGCTCCTTGAACGTCGATAGCAGAAATAAAGCGTTCGATCGCGCTTATCTGTTAAAGTGGTCAAGAGAGAGAGAGAGAGAAAGAGAGAGAGAGAGAAAAAGAAGGCGAAGGAGATATATACCTATATATCGAAGAGGTAGCGTGCTCTGAGATTTCTAAATCGTAACGGTACAAATGGACAACGTCGAGGAACACCAAGAAGGGAGATAAACGCGATACGAGAGATGCGGGAGAATTAAGCGGACGTTGTTTTGCCGTTTAGGGCTGTCGAGGGAATTTAATGGATCCCACCGGATGCAACATGTGCCTGAGATTCGTATGTATTATGCAGCCGTATACTCTTGTCAGACTGATCGAGAGCAACGGACAACATCGCTCGCTGCTCCGATTGCTGTTCCGTGCTCGCGAGAAATTGACTCGGGACCTCTCGCGAGATTCTCGGCACGACGACGACGACGACGTCTCGTTGTTTTTTCGCGCGATAACGTTCAAGCCGTCGTTGCAGCGGACGTTATCGGCACGGTCCACGGTTACGTCGACCGTGCTGTCGCCCGATATCTTTAGCGCGACGACGAATCCACTCTTTCGCCACGATGAAGCGACCGACAAATATTTGAGGGCGACGGGCAATTATGTGAAAAGGTATTGTAGCGCGTTAACAAGCGTCGCGCGCGGAGCTACGAAGATTTAAGATATGTACCTTTCCTAGGTACCTTCGTTTCCCGGCAGACGTTTCCCGCGAGTCGATGGAGCGACCGGGCGCTATATACCACTCTGCGCCAGCGGTTCTCAGATTTTCTTGCCTACTGAAAATCTCGGCCGAAACTTGCCTTGATTATATATCTCTCTTCGGGTATTGTTAATTTTTTTGTAATAAATATATATTTATTAACACAACTTCTGCAATCTTCTCTCTTTTCTATTTAAGTGAGCATTGAACAGAATTAAAATTCTTTGTATGTTTCTGAGTTAAGTTGTAAATCTCTGAAGGTTTGTTAATCGTATATTGACTAGGTACAAAATTTGTTTATTTTAATGAATGTAAAATTTCGAGAAACAAATATATAAAATGTAAGCACGCCGGAGTTACGATTTTAGCACCGCTGCTCCGAACGTTGCGTCGTTACCGTAATCCGCGAACATAAGTACATACGTGGATATACGCGCGAGCGAAAGATAAGAAATTCAATGTAAATAACGCGCGCAACGGCGAGAATGACTCGGAAGGGGGATGCGCGAGCGTGACGTGAGCGAAAAATCTTCTCTCAAGTCGAGTTACGTAACACGCGCAGCTGCGTGGAAATAGCTCAAAAGTATGCGAGGAAAGGGGCAGAGAATGGCACGACGGTTAGCCTAGCGCGATACGATGGATAAACCTCTTCGTGTCGGTTTTTCCACGGTTTTTCTCCCGTGACGTCCCATTTTACGCCGGTCAATATTAATTTACGAACGCAGAACGCGGCGGGGATCTAACTGTCGGTCGTACGTTTCACGTTTAAATGCCGTAAGAGATGCGGGGGAACGCCGATGCAGCTTCCCGTCGTCTTTTCACACCGCGATCGTTGTCGATATTTTTTCAATAAAGAACGAATTAGGAACATCGCATAGGCGCCCATGCACGTTTCGATCGAGTTTGAGAATCCTCGCGATGCGATGGCACGATTCTGCAAAGGCTTCTAATTCTATCGGCCGAACCTAAACGTGCGTTATAAATCTGTCTCGATGCTCCCCTCGGTAGATTTATCTGTGCCGTTCTCGCGACCGCAACACGCAGCGTAAACAAGATCGATTGAGCGTAGTCTGTAAAGTTTTCCGGATGATTTAATATCCTAGGTTAGTTGTACGGGAACGTAATTTCAGTGAGCAGTAACATTTTAAATAAACGGCGAGATATGGAAGACGCGCGCGGACACGCGAGACGATAATCAACACGATTTGCGAAATTTTCAAGTCCGTCAATTCGAAACTCATTATAGGATTATCGTCGTGAATTAACCCCTGCATAATTCAAAGGGGATCGCCGTAATTATCAGGCAGCCATCCCCACTCGCGAATGTCTCGCGAGATCTCGCGACGACGGAGTTACACACGCCGCCGTTGGGGGAAGATGAAATTAACGAGGCTGATCGGCGATGCTTCCTCGAACGACTGATTTAACGCAGTTTCCAGTTTCCTTTGCTCCCCGTGCAACCATCTCGGAACTTTCACCGAGCAAGCGGAATCTAATATAGTCCGCCTCTCGTTAAAACAATCACCACGTATTTTCACTCTATTGCTCGACACGTCCTACGATGTTCGAGCAAACGCCCACATAACGTTGTTAACGCGTATTTTTTTGCATAATTTTTAATATGCCTCGACGATTCGCTTTCGCGAAATACGAAATATGCACAACAAAACTGTTGCAATCTACCAAAACGAATTCAATCAATTATATTGATTACTTTTATATAAAAAGAATCAAATTTTAAGCGCTAATTTCTTTGTGTTGAATTTATATAATTGATCATTCCTGTGATATAGCTTGCAAATTTTTATATAAAAAAACAAGAGGAAAAAAAGAGAGAGAGAATTCTACTCTCTTGCAACAGTTTAGAGGTAGTAAATAAATACCGACCAATCTATAAATCAATATCGTCGAATAAGAGACCCGTTGCGGGAACGTACCATTACCTGCCTCGATGGCGGCGGGAGAGTTAATCCGTTCATTTCCGGCTTTCGGGGATGTTTCGGATTTTGGGATTGGGTCAACCGAGCAGTATCATCGACGTGTTTACGCGTTGTTCGTTACGTCCAGCAATTTTTCAAAGAACCGAGAACATTTTCGGGACAAACGGCCTGGTGTGATGCCAAAAGGAAGTCAAAACTTTACGTTCCTCCCTCGTTCCCGGGTCGCCGTGCCGCCCCCCTTCCCTCGTCGCTCCAGCCCTTCCGATTTCGCTATTCTCATCACGCGCGCCGCGCGCTTGCCTCGCGCGGGTATCGTGTTGACGAGCCGAGGAATTAATTGATGCCGATAGCCCGCGATTAAATACGCCGACTCCAGCCTACGCGCATAACGTCGATATGGTCGATATTCATCCGTCCAAATCGTACACGTGTCGGAATGTTCTGTCGTGTGTCGTCGTTCGTTCTCTCGTCATATGGAGATTGTCCACGGTATTACACAACGCACCGCATCGATGACCGCCACGAAATCGCACCCTACCTGACTGTCAACTGACTGATTTCGATGAAATGCGAGATTCGCCGGCGTCGGGCGAAGATATTTACCAGTTTGCAGTTCTCGACGGGAAGCTGCGCGAGCGCGGAAAACGGCCGAAAGAATTTCCCTTTAGGGATGAAGGTCGTAAAACGATTTAACGTTCGAATAAACGTGTTAATAATCACGCGATCGTGGCAGTTCGATTATCGCCGTTCAAATTGTACTCGGGTCAAACGATCTCTGTTCTTTAGTCATAAATGCACATAAAGCGTCACGCCATGGGTGAGTTTTTCCCCGTACGCGCGTTATTTATTTGTTGGAAATGACGTTATGTTCGCTTCATTCTGTTCCTCTGGCTCTTCTCTGTTATATACCGTCGTTTATAAATTATCACTCGCGGATTAAGCGATTTCCGCTCTTTAATCACAAATGCACAAAGCGTCGCGCGAGGCAAGGCGAGGCGAAGCGAGGCGGGCGCGCCGCGCCGCCGGAATACCCCTACCGCGCTATCCTTTTGTCCTCGTGAGGATTCTTTCGGCCATGATTGCTCGGCGGTATCCACGGCACATTAATTGATCCCGCCTTGCGCTCGCAATTAATTTGGCTCGTGTCAGGCGGACGAGCGGCGATGTCCACGCGCATGCGTCACAGCGTAGTGTAACGTTGTTGTCGACGTTCTTGTTGATTGCAGGCTGTCGTCAACGATATCCGCCCCCGAGGTTTTGGTGCGGTCGCACATCGGAATGACGGTCGTTGACCGAACGGGAGAGAGCTTACGGTTTTCTATATATTGGTCAGTCACGAACGCGCGCGAATTTCGTCTGGGCGCTCGATTGGACTCTCGTCGTCGTTATAGGGATGGGATCAAGTTGATACATATATTCACGGTTCGTTCGATTCAATCTCATGTACCCCTATCATTTCATTTAAATCGAAACAGTTTGATGGATCACTCTCTATTTTCTTAGAGTAATATGAAACCCAATAAAATTAGATACTAAATTAAAATAATTGAAATAAAAAAAATAGTATCAAACTGAGAATAAATTGAAATAAAAATTATATACTTTCGCTATTTTTTATTTTTAAAATCCAGGGGCAACGCGGGTCTTTTCATTTGAGACTATTAATCTAAGTAAAAAAATTGGAAAGAAAATATTTGCATATACAGTAAAGAAGATGAGATTCTTTCTGTGCATAAATTTCACATTAAGTAGCAAAGTAACTAAAGGCGTTTGTCGTCTAAAGCGCATCGTCATCAATGTACGCGAAGAGTCGGATCCCATCCCTCATTGTCGTGTACCGGCAATTATCGTTCCCGAGTATAACAGAGATTAAAGTCAGCGGTGAAGCACCTCTTTCACTTTCTGATCACGCACAAAGACTCTCGGCGAGAATAAAGCCTTTCGACAACAGGGATTGCTTCGCTAGCGCGGGATAACGGACCAGCAAAACTTTTCGCGCATCGTCGCGAAGAATCCCGATAAGCCCCTTTCGCGGTAAAACTGCAGCCCAATACCGATGTTACATAAGGAGGCGTCTGGCACGCGTGTCTGCCCGCGCGCTTTTGACGGGAAGATGTTGTAACGCGCGAACGGTTCCTGTAATCTTTCGATCGATTTCTAGTCACAAGCTAGCTTTGAAAGCGATCGACGGTGAAACGCGAGACGAGCTTTCACCGAGACGTGCCATTAGCGACAAGAAACGGACAAATCCCTCTTCGAAAAAAGGAAAGCTCGAATACAGTCTCTCTCTCTCTCTTTCTCTATATATATAGATATATATACGCGAGTGAACGATGGTTAAAGTGGAAAAATCGACGAAAAAGGATATTATTTAATATACGTATGCGCGTAATGGAGGTCCACGCTTATCACGGACTGGAGAAGCTCTTTGAGAGCTTTTTACCGGGCTCGCTCGCTCTCGGAGTTCTCGTATGGCACATCGCGTGTCTCCGCTTCTTCCTCTCGCCGTCTCCCTCCTACGTCGGTTTATGTAATAAAATGCGAGTACGTGGAAACATCGAGGGGCACGAAACGCGAGTCGCGGCCGACTATATGGAGTCGGACTATATGGAGTAAAGCTCTTTCTTCTCTTCTCTCTTTGCCGCCGCGGTCGCCAGCACCGACCGTTTAAATGGCGCTCGTAAAGTAGACAGTGAGAATTGGGCGATAAGAAGCCAGTTTGGAATCAAGTATCCTCTCGGATTAATGGCACGCTCTCCAGCGACGCGGGTGCTAAAATTCTGAAAAATGGAACGGCTGCTCCGCTGTGCCACGGGAGCTTCCGGCCTCTCGCTCGCTCCACCACAAATTTCTTCGACGATACTGCAAACCTCCGAGGTTCGATAAAACGACGAGCATCGATAGCATTGCGTATATATCCGGGATTGGCGACAGGCGTAAATCCAAAGCCAGTTTTTCCCAGTCGCTCGCCTTCCGGTTAAGCCTGCAATCTCCCGGCCGTATATTCGGCGCCGCGATACTTTATCCGACCGCATTGACAGTTTCGTCCTCGACGACGACGACGACGAAGAGGACGAGGACGATGAGCGGGAAAACGATGGCTTCGTAAGACGTCATGCGAATTAACGAAAATACGTCTGATCGATTACTCCATGAACCGAGTGCAGGTGGATTTATACTATCTGAGACAGATGATGGTAGTGCGAATTGCCATTGATAAAACAAAATTTTGTAACGCATCTTAATCCTTAATTATATTTGAAATCTATATACTATGATTACTTTATTTACTATATCTTGAATTTTATGCGCATTTTAATATCAACATAAATTATAACATATTATATAAACGTGCAGTTAGAATTTTCTTATATTTTTTTGAAAAATATCGAAATCACATTCTAATGACATTAAATTACTACGCTTTGAAAGCAGTTGTCTTATCGAGCAGTTCTCAGATTGCCTGTATATTTTTACAACGCGTGTATGTTCTATAGACGTGCCTGCATTTATTTACTCGTTCGTTTTCCAATTCCGTACGGTCCGACGCATATTACTTTCGCGTGGAAAAGGAGACGACGCGGCGACGGAGCTACGATGTGCAATTAAAATCATCCCACCCACGCCATTCTCCTTTCTTCCGTTGTCATCCTTGGGGCACGGGCAAAGCAATTTACATGAGTAAACAGCTGGTAGCAATTATGCTTCCTTCCTGTTCCAACCACGACGGTCGTTGTTTATCAACTCAGTATTGATACCAGTACAATTTCGATGAACCAACGTTATCAGTGAATATAAAAAAAAGTACGATAAATTACGTATCGCCTTGACGTGTCAATTAGGGAGGTTCGACTCGGAGCTGCTCGAGGAATCTGTCAATGCAGCTAGAGTCGCTGATTCTGGGACACCCCGTATGAAAATTATAACGCGGGCGGGACGGACAGGTCGTCAATCCATGATCGTTTGTCGTCGTCATCGGGATTGGTCCACTCATCGTTTCCCGGTGCATATTTTTTCCGCGAAACATTTTCGCGACACATTTTTTCCGAGCCGTGGAAATCGCAGCGGCGATCGATCACTTCGATCGCGGCGATTAAAAACAACGAGGCGCGTCATTGTTATGTCGGCCGCGGCCAGATTATTACGCGCGAGAGGTCGAAGGAAGCATTTCTCATCAATACGATAACGGGTGTTAATTTCGCAACGACGGAATCGCATTCGAATCGGACTCAACGCGACAATTCTAGACTCCGGATAGGATGGAAAAGGGCCACTCGAATTCTATCGGGAGTAAATTAAACGGCCCCCTTATTGCGCCTATTTATCCGTTATCGCAGGCCCGCTCCCATAAATATTTGGCCTACACTCATTGACCGGAGGTGAATGCGTGATCATTTATTTATTGCTACGTCGACCATTATTTCCCGCTTTCCCGAGGCACCGCGGCATCCGCATTCGGAATTCTAAAACCGCGCGAATGGCGTAATATTTTACCATAGATTAATCCGCGTCCGGCACGGCCGATATGCGACGAATAAAAATGCACTTTAATCTGTCCCGTCCTGCTCTCCTCCCCGTCTCTCCACCCTTTCCTGTTCCCCGTCACGCCAGATTCCGGATAAGAACCGCAGAAATCCAGCGAGCCGCTGAAAACAAGACGATCACGATCGTATTCTGTATTCAAGAGACTCTGCGCCGCAAATCCAATACAATGTACGACGCGATTTAATTGATAGGGATTCCCGGAATACGCGAAGTCGGAATTTTTTCGAGTCCGTCCTCAGTATCTCGCGTTAACGCGGCCTTATCTAGCGTTTTCCGCCGACGCCGACCGTACTATCCGCGAGTAATCGTAATGAAATCGTATCGCGAGCTTTTTCGCATTATGGATGCGGCACGAGTCCGGATTTATTTCTACGCAGAAAAAAGAAAGGGAGAGAAAAATAGAAACAGAGAGCGAGGGAGAGACAGAGCGAGAGAATGTCTCGAAACACTTCTCTACTCCTGTTCCTTTTTCCGTTTCGCTCGCATTGCGCGCAGCGCGACATTATTACGAAAATTTCAAACAAATCACGTAGCTCGCGTCCCCTCGCGTCGATACAAATCTCTCTTTCGTCGACTTTATCGCCGCGATTCAGTTCTCGCGCAGGGCGAAATTTATTCCACGTCTGGTAAAATCATATTGCCGCGACAACGAAATTAAAGTCTTCCGGATGAACGCGCCCGCTGTACAGCAGAGAGAGAGAGAGAGAGAGAGAGAGAGAGAGAGAGAGAGAGAGAGAGAGAGAGGAGCGTGGACGTTGCCGATCGGTGAATCATTTAAATTCTTCTCGAAGGAGAAAAATAGCGCGTGTTTCTGCATCGCTAGAGTCGCTGCGTCCTGGATGCTTGTCGCGCAAAATTTATATAGACTCGTGAAGACGCTATTTCTTCGCCTTCCGGTCGCACCTCGACTTCCGGAGGGTCAAATTTCACAGTGATTTGAAGCGAAGTTAGTAAATATTTATCTACTTCTGATTTTATATTAACTATTCTCTACAAAGCGGGAAAAAATTGTTTTATCACGCACGTTTTTAATCGAAAGTCTCAACTCTTAACCCAAAAGATAAAATCACCGAGATAGGCGCTAAAAACGAAGCAGTTCGCAGAATATCCTCTCACCTCACGAAATGTTCTAATTATCGCTCTCCAACCCACGCGGGCCACAGGTCCGGACCAATGAGCCGGACAGGGTGATAGAGAGAGATAACAGCTTTTAATTAATTCCATAATCTTTCCTGATTACTCTCGCATCTCACACTATTCGATTATCGACGATTGCGCGCAACGGTGTTGGACGCTCGACGCCTCGTTGCTTTGAGGGGAATTTTAGTAACGCCATCACGGTCGCGTGGTCGCGCTCTATCCAGTCTGGTGGTAGTTTCGGCGTACAAAGTACTTTCGACGTTGAGCTCGTTTCGACGGCGTGGAGTCGCCGACGCGAGATGAATGGGGCTGCAATATCGAGAATGCGTTCGACAATCAAATTCGCATTACGCGAAGCGTGACAGGTAGAGTGGCGAAATGTGGGGATGACGGGAGAAGCAACCGGAGAGAGCGGGGGTGCTTTCGGCGGAGAGAAGGGTGGGTCGCACCGTTAATAAAGAACCTTTCACGGGCGCAGGGGATCTCGTGAATTATAACCGACCGTCACTGCTAACCGACGTGTAAGTGACACGAAACCACAATCAGGCATCTGTTGCGGCTTGCTGGCTGCTATTGAGTATACATATCGGAACGACGATTGATACATATCGGAATATCGGCGGCCGGCGAATTGATTTCGGTATTGTTTGCCTGTTGCCGACGTGGAGATATTTCCTGAGCGTATTCGCCAATGATGCGTCTACAATCGATCCTTTCCTTCTAATTTGGCAGTTCGGTTCCTTTTGACCGAACATAAACTAAATTTCCGTTTTTTTTCTCATGCTTTTCTTCTTCCAAATTTTATCTCTTTTAAGCCTTGCAAATTCGAAAGCCTCCATGTGTTAAAGATTTCAATTCGAAATTTTATCGGGGATCTTTGGATGATTTCTAACGTCTGAATATTTGCGATGTTTATTACCACTAAAATTGTTAACTTTGTTTCCTCGCGGAATTAGCTTGCAACTTGTTTCCGATGTCGGGTACATATAGTACACATCCAATATATTATAGCACACTGTATTACGTTGATGGTAATATTGCGTTGTTGGCCAGTGCGCGGAAAATTTTGCAGATCGTACTTGAGACCACACGGCGAAAAAGCAAAGGCACTTACAACGGTCACCCGTTTATTCCTGATTCCATTTCCAACTGTACACAATGCACGGTGAGCACGATGAACGAGGGCGGGAATGTTTACCGAGATGTGACGATCGCACTCGCCCATAGTACTTTTCCGCCACGCGCGAACGATGTGGAAGACGCGCGAAGAACCATTATCGGCGGCGTTAAGAACTTTTCGAAAAAGAGAGGCACGGGGACGGGGAAAAGAAGGGGGCGTGGAAACGTCCCCGATAGGAGAAAGGACGGAGTCAAGTGTACGGAGTATCTCGAACGATTTTCCCGACGGCAGCGGCGCGACGTTGGAGACGCGAAAATATGAGGATGCCTCGAAAACTATTTATACGTGTATCAAAATTTACGAGCCGCTAATGTACCGATCCACGGTGGGGTGAGACGGCGTCCTTCTTCCCTCATCCCTTACTTATTCACATGAGCTTCG